>NC_067311.1:1049098-1108676 GCF_020740795.1 Apus apus | reverse complement strand
GCAATTTTGGTGCTCAAATAGTCCCCGTGGTTCCAGCAATTTTGAGCTCAAAAGTCCCTCTATTCCAGCCCTTTTGAGCTTCAAACGTCGCTATTCCTGGCAATTTTGGGGGTCAAAGCCTCGGTATTTAACCGCCACCTTGAGCTCAAAATCAGCTGTTTTCCAGGAATTTGGTTCTCAACATTCCCTATATTCCAGCAATTTGGGATGAAAACTCGCTCTTTTCCACCAATTTGGGGCTCAAATCTCTCTATTTTGGCTCATACCTGAGTAAAATTCGCTATGTTCAAGCCATTTGGGGCTCAAAATCCCTATTTTCCAGGACTTTGAGGCTCAACATTGCCGAGTTTGTCCCCCTTTTGAGCTCAACATTCGCTAGTTCCCAGCAATTTGGGGCTCAAAATGCCCTCTATTCCAGCAGTTTGGAGCTCAAAATTGTTGATTTTGCAGCAATTTGGAGCTCAAATCTCTCTATTTTGGCTCATACCTGAGTAAAATTCGCTATGTTCAAGCCATTTGGGGCTCAAATGTCCCTACTGCTTGAAAGAGTCCAGCGCAGAGCCACAAAGATGATGAAGGGAGTGGAACATCTCCCTGATGAGGAAAGGCTGAGGGAGCTGGGTCTCTTCAGTTTGGAGAAAAGGAGACTGAGGGGTGACCTCATCAATGTTTACAAATACGTAAAGGGTGAGTGTCAAGAAGACGGACTTCAGCTTTTTTCAGTGATGACCAGTGATAGGGCAAGGAGTAATGGATGCAAATTGGAGCATAGGAGGTTTAAGGTGAGTATCAGAAAACAATTTTTTTACTGTGAGAGTGACAGAGCACTGGAACAGGCTGCCCAGAGAGGTTGTGGAGTCTCCTTCACTGGAGACATTCAAAACCCGCCTGGATGCATTCCTGTGTGATGTACTCTAGACGACCCTGCTCTGGCAGGGGGGTTGGACTACATGATCTTTCGAGGTCCCTTCCAACCCCTAGAATTCTATGATTCTATGATTCTATTGACCAGGACTTTGACGCTCACCGTTTCTATTTTGTCCTCATTTTGAGCTCAAGTCCCTCTATGCCAGCAATGTTGAGCTCAGAATTCCCTATATTCCAGCAACTTGGTGCCCAAATTTCTGATTTTCCCCCATTTTGTGCTCAAAATTAGCTGTTTTCCAGCCATTTGGGGCTCAAAATTCCCCGTGTTCCAGCAATTTTGAGCTCAAAAGTCCCTCTATTCCAGCCCTTTTGAGCTCAAACGTCCCTATTTCCCGGCAATTTGGGGGTCAAACCTCGGTATTTTACCGCCACCTTGAGCTCAAAATCAGCTGTTTTCCAGGAATTTGGTTCTCAACATTCCCTATATTCCAGCAATTTGGAATGAAAACTCGCTATTTTCCAGCAATTTGGGGCTCAAATCTCACTGTTTTGTCTCTTACCTGAGTAAAATTCGCTATGTTCAAGCAATTTGGGGCTCAACATTGCCGATTTTGTCCCCATTTTAACCTCAAAATTCGCTAGTTCCCAGCGATTCGGTGCTCAAAAGTCCATCTATACCAGCAACTTGGGATTAAAATTCCCAATTTCCCAGCAATTTGGGGCTCAAAACTCGGGATTTTGCAGCAATTTGGAGCTCAAATCTCTCTATTTTGGCTCATACCTGAGCAAAAAAATTCGCTATGTTCAAGCCATTTGGGGCTCAAAATCCCTATTTTCCAGGACTTTGAGGCTCAACATTGCCGAGTTTGTCCCCCTTTTGAGCTCAAAATTGGCTAGTTCCCAGCAATTTGGTTCTCAAAATTCCCTCTTTTCCAGCAACTTGGTGTTCAGAATCCCCTCTTTTCCAGCAATTTGGGGCTCAAAACTCGCTATTTTGTTGCCATTTTGAGCTCAAAATGCGTTAGTTTCAGCATCTTGGGGCTCAACGTTAGCTGTTTTCCAGCAACTTGGTGCTCAGAAGTCCCTATTTTCCAGGACTCTGAGGCTCAACATTCGTATTTTGTCCCCATTTTGTGCTCAAACTTCACTTTTTCCCAGCAACTTGGTTCTCAAAATTCCCTATATTCCAGCAATTTGGGATGAAAACTCCCTCTATTCCAGCAATTTGGAGCTCAAATCTCTCTATTTTGGCTCATACCTGAGTAAAATTCGCTATGTTCAAGCCATTTGGGGCTCAAAATCCCTATTTTCCAGGACTTTGAGGCTCAACATTGCCGAGTTTGTCCCCCTTTTGAGCTCAACATTCGCTAGTTCCCAGCAATTTGGGGCTCAAAATGCCCTCTATTCCAGCAGTTTGGAGCTCAAAATTGTTGATTTTGCAGCAATTTGGAGCTCAAATCTCTCTATTTTGGCTCATACCTGAGTAAAATTCGCTATGTTCAAGCCATTTGGGGCTCAAATGTCCCTACTGCTTGAAAGAGTCCAGCGCAGAGCCACAAAGATGATGAAGGGAGTGGAACATCTCCCTGATGAGGAAAGGCTGAGGGAGCTGGGTCTCTTCAGTTTGGAGAAAAGGAGACTGAGGGGTGACCTCATCAATGTTTACAAATACGTAAAGGGTGAGTGTCAAGAAGACGGACTTCAGCTTTTTTCAGTGATGACCAGTGATAGGGCAAGGAGTAATGGATGCAAATTGGAGCATAGGAGGTTTAAGGTGAGTATCAGAAAACAATTTTTTTACTGTGAGAGTGACAGAGCACTGGAACAGGCTGCCCAGAGAGGTTGTGGAGTCTCCTTCACTGGAGACATTCAAAACCCGCCTGGATGCATTCCTGTGTGATGTACTCTAGACGACCCTGCTCTGGCAGGGGGGTTGGACTACATGATCTTTCGAGGTCCCTTCCAACCCCTAGAATTCTATGATTCTATGATTCTATTGACCAGGACTTTGACGCTCACCGTTTCTATTTTGTCCTCATTTTGAGCTCAAGTCCCTCTATGCCAGCAATGTTGAGCTCAGAATTCCCTATATTCCAGCAACTTGGTGCTCAAAATTTAGGATTTTGTCCCCATTTTGTGCTCAAAATTAGCTGTTTTCCAGCCATTTGGGGCTCAAAATTCCCCGTGTTCCAGCAATTTTGAGCTCAAAAGTCCCTCTATTCCAGCCCTTTTGAGCTCAAACGTCGCTATTTCCCGGCAATTTGGGGGTCAAACCTCGGTATTTTACCGCCACCTTGAGCTCAAAATCAGCTGTTTTCCAGGAATTTGGTTCTCAACATTCCCTATATTCCAGCAATTTGGAATGAAAACTCGCTATTTTCCAGCAATTTGGGGCTCAAATCTCACTGTTTTGTCTCTTACCTGAGGAAAATTCGCTATGTTCAAGCAATTTGGGGCTCAACATTGCCGATTTTGTCCCCATTTTAACCTCAAAATTCGCTAGTTCCCAGCGATTCGGTGCTCAAAAGTCCATCTATACCAGCAACTTGGGATTAAAATTCCCAATTTCCCAGCAATTTGGGGCTCAAAACTCGGTATTTTGCAGCAATTTGGAGCTCAAATCTCTCTATTTTGGCTCATACCTGAGTAAAATTCGCTATGTTCAAGCAATTTGGGGCTCAAAATCCCTATTTTCCAGGACTTTGAGGCTCAAAATTCCCAATTTTGTCCCCTTTTTGAGCTCAAAATTGGCTAGTTCCCAGCAATTTGGTTCTCAAAATTCCCTCTTTTCCAGCAACTTGGTGTTCAGAATCCCCTCTTTTCCAGCAATTTGGGGGTCAAAACTCGCTATTTTGTTGCCATTTTGAGCTCAAAATGCGTTAGTTTCAGCATCTTGGGGCTCAACATTAGCTGTTTTCCAGCAACTTGGTGCTCAGAAGTCCCTATTTTCCAGGACTCTGAGGCTCAACATTCGTATTTTGTCCCCATTTTGTGCTCAAACTTCACTTTTTCCCAGCAACTTGGTTCTCAAAATTCCCTATATTCCAGCAATTTGGGATGAAAACTCCCTCTTTTCAATCAATTTGGGGCTCAAATCTCACTGTTTAGGCTCATACCTGAGTAAAATTCGCTATGTTCAAGCCATTTGGGGCTCAAAATCCCTATTTTCCAGGACTTTGAGGCTCAACATTGCCGAGTTTGTCCCCCTTTTGAGCTCAACATTCGCTAGTTCCCAGCAATTTGGGGCTCAAAACTCCCTCTATTCCAGCAGTTTGGAGCTCAAAATTCATTATTTTGCAGCAATTTGGAGCTCAAATCTCTCTATTTTGGCTCATACCTGAGTAAAATTCGCTATGTTCAAGCCATTTGGGGCTCAAATGTCCCTACTGCTTGAAAGAGTCCAGCGCAGAGCCACAAAGATGATGAAGGGAGTGGAACATCTCCCTGATGAGGAAAGGCTGAGGGAGCTGGGTCTCTTCAGTTTGGAGAAAAGGAGACTGAGGGGTGACCTCATCAATGTTTACAAATACGTAAAGGGTGAGTGTCAAGAAGACGGACTTCAGCTTTTTTCAGTGATGACCAGTGATAGGGCAAGCAGTAATGGATGCAAATTGGAGCATAGGAGGTTTAAGGTGAGTATCAGAAAACAATTTTTTTACTGTGAGAGTGACAGAGCACTGGAACAGGCTGCCCAGAGAGGTTGTGGAGTCTCCTTCACTGGAGACATTCAAAACCCGCCTGGATGCATTCCTGTGTGATGTACTCTAGACGACCCTGCTCTGGCAGGGGGGTTGGACTACATGATCTTTCGAGGTCCCTTCCAACCCCTAGAATTCTATGATTCTATGATTCTATTGACCAGGACTTTGACGCTCACCGTTTCTATTTTGTCCTCATTTTGAGCTCAAGTCCCTCTATGCCAGCAATGTTGAGCTCAGAATTCCCTATATTCCAGCAACTTGGTGCTCAAAATTTAGGATTTTGTCCCCATTTTGTGCTCAAAATTAGCTGTTTTCCAGCCATTTGGGGCTCAAAATTCCCCGTGTTCCAGCAATTTTGAGCTCAAAAGTCCCTCTATTCCAGCCCTTTTGAGCTCAAACGTCGCTATTTCCCGGCAATTTGGGGGTCAAACCTCGGTATTTTACCGCCACCTTGAGCTCAAAATCAGCTGTTTTCCAGGAATTTGGTTCTCAACATTCCCTATATTCCAGCAATTTGGAATGAAAACTCGCTATTTTCCAGCAATTTGGGGCTCAAATCTCACTGTTTTGTCTCTTACCTGAGGAAAATTCGCTATGTTCAAGCAATTTGGGGCTCAACATTGCCGATTTTGTCCCCATTTTAACCTCAAAATTCGCTAGTTCCCAGCGATTCGGTGCTCAAAAGTCCATCTATACCAGCAACTTGGGATTAAAATTCCCAATTTCCCAGCAATTTGGGGCTCAAAACTCGGTATTTTGCAGCAATTTGGAGCTCAAATCTCTCTATTTTGGCTCATACCTGAGTAAAATTCGCTATGTTCAAGCAATTTGGGGCTCAAAATCCCTATTTTCCAGGACTTTGAGGCTCAAAATTCCCAATTTTGTCCCCTTTTTGAGCTCAAAATTGGCTAGTTCCCAGCAATTTGGTTCTCAAAATTCCCTCTTTTCCAGCAACTTGGTGTTCAGAATCCCCTCTTTTCCAGCAATTTGGGGGTCAAAACTCGCTATTTTGTTGCCATTTTGAGCTCAAAATGCGTTAGTTTCAGCATCTTGGGGCTCAACGTTAGCTGTTTTCCAGCAACTTGGTGCTCAGAAGTCCCTATTTTCCAGGACTCTGAGGCTCAACATTCGTATTTTGTCCCCATTTTGTGCTCAAACTTCACTTTTTCCCAGCAACTTGGTTCTCAAAATTCCCTATACTCCAGCAATTTGGGATGAAAACTCCCTCTTTTCAATCAATTTGGGGCTCAAATCTCACTGTTTAGGCTCATACCTGAGTAAAATTCGCTATGTTCAAGCCATTTGGGGCTCAAAATCCCTATTTTCCAGGACTTTGAGGCTCAACATTGCCGAGTTTGTCCCCCTTTTGAGCTCAACATTCGCTAGTTCCCAGCAATTTGGGGCTCAAAACTCCCTCTATTCCAGCAGTTTGGAGCTCAAAATTCATTATTTTGCAGCAATTTGGAGCTCAAATCTCTCTATTTTGGCTCATACCTGAGTAAAATTCGCTATGTTCAAGCCATTTGGGGCTCAAATGTCCCTACTGCTTGAAAGAGTCCAGCGCAGAGCCACAAAGATGATGAAGGGAGTGGAACATCTCCCTGATGAGGAAAGGCTGAGGGAGCTGGGTCTCTTCAGTTTGGAGAAAAGGAGACTGAGGGGTGACCTCATCAATGTTTACAAATACGTAAAGGGTGAGTGTCAAGAAGACGGACTTCAGCTTTTTTCAGTGATGACCAGTGATAGGGCAAGGAGTAATGGATGCAAATTGGAGCATAGGAGGTTTAAGGTGAGTATCAGAAAACAATTTTTTTACTGTGAGAGTGACAGAGCACTGGAACAGGCTGCCCAGAGAGGTTGTGGAGTCTCCTTCACTGGAGACATTCAAAACCCGCCTGGATGCATTCCTGTGTGATGTACTCTAGACGACCCTGCTCTGGCAGGGGGGTTGGACTACATGATCTTTCGAGGTCCCTTCCAACCCCTAGAATTCTATGATTCTATGATTCTATTGACCAGGACTTTGACGCTCACCGTTTCTATTTTGTCCTCATTTTGAGCTCAAGTCCCTCTATGCCAGCAATTTTGAGCTCAGAATTCCCTATATTCCAGCAACTTGGTGCTCAAAATTTAGGATTTTGTCCCCATTTTGTGCTCAAAATTAGCTGTGTTCCAGCCATTTGGGGCTCAAAATTCCCCGTGTTCCAGCAATTTTGAGCTCAAAAGTCCCTCTATTCCAGCCCTTTTGAGCTCAAACGTCGCTATTTCCCGGCAATTTGGGGGTCAAACCTCGGTATTTTACCGCCACCTTGAGCTCAAAATCAGCTGTTTTCCAGGAATTTGGTTCTCAACATTCCCTATATTCCAGCAATTTGGAATGAAAACTCGCTATTTTCCAGCAATTTGGGGCTCAAATCTCACTGTTTTGTCTCTTACCTGAGGAAAATTCGCTATGTTCAAGCAATTTGGGGCTCAACATTGCCGATTTTGTCCCCATTTTAACCTCAAAATTCGCTAGTTCCCAGCGATTCGGTGCTCAAAAGTCCATCTATACCAGCAACTTGGGATTAAAATTCCCAATTTCCCAGCAATTTGGAGCTCAAAACTCGGGATTTTGCAGCAATTTGGAGCTCAAATCTCTCTATTTTGGCTCATACCTGAGCAAAAAAATTCGCTATGTTCAAGCCATTTGGGGCTCAAAATCCCTATTTTCCAGGACTTTGAGGCTCAAAATTCCCAATTTTGTCCCCTTTTTGAGCTCAAAATTGGCTAGTTCCCAGCAATTTGGTTCTCAAAATTCCCTCTTTTCCAGCAACTTGGTGTTCAGAATCCCCTCTTTTCCAGCAATTTGGGGGTCAAAACTCGCTATTTTGTTGCCATTTTGAGCTCAAAATGCGTTAGTTTCAGCATCTTGGGGCTCAACATTAGCTGTTTTCCAGCAACTTGGTGCTCAGAAGTCCCTATTTTCCAAGCAACTTGGTGCTCAAAATTTCCGATTTTGTCCCCATTTTGTGCTCAAACTTCACTTTTTCCCAGCAACTTGGTTCTCAAAATTCCCTATATTCCAGCAATTTGGGATGAAAACTCCCTCTTTTCAATCAATTTGGGGCTCAAATCTCACTGTTTAGGCTCATACCTGAGTAAAATTCGCTATGTTCAAGCCATTTGGGGCTCAAAATCCCTATTTTCCAGGACTTTGAGGCTCAACATTGCCGAGTTTGTCCCCCTTTTGAGCTCAACATTCGCTAGTTCCCAGCAATTTGGGGCTCAAAACTCCCTCTATTCCAGCAGTTTGGAGCTCAAAATTGTTGATTTTGCAGCAATTTGGAGCTCAAATCTCTCTATTTTGGCTCATACCTGAGTAAAATTCGCTATGTTCAAGCCATTTGGGGCTCAAATGTCCCTACTGCTTGAAAGAGTCCAGCGCAGAGCCACAAAGATGATGAAGGGAGTGGAACATCTCCCTGATGAGGAAAGGCTGAGGGAGCTGGGTCTCTTCAGTTTGGAGAAAAGGAGACTGAGGGGTGACCTCATCAATGTTTACAAATACGTAAAGGGTGAGTGTCAAGAAGACGGACTTCAGCTTTTTTCAGTGATGACCAGTGATAGGGCAAGCAGTAATGGATGCAAATTGGAGCATAGGAGGTTTAAGGTGAGTATCAGAAAACAATTTTTTTACTGTGAGAGTGACAGAGCACTGGAACAGGCTGCCCAGAGAGGTTGTGGAGTCTCCTTCACTGGAGACATTCAAAACCCGCCTGGATGCATTCCTGTGTGATGTACTCTAGACGACCCTGCTCTGGCAGGGGGGTTGGACTACATGATCTTTCGAGGTCCCTTCCAACCCCTAGAATTCTATGATTCTATGATTCTATTGACCAGGACTTTGACGCTCACCGTTTCTATTTTGTCCTCATTTTGAGCTCAAGTCCCTCTATGCCAGCAATGTTGAGCTCAGAATTCCCTATATTCCAGCAACTTGGTGCTCAAAATTTAGGATTTTGTCCCCATTTTGTGCTCAAAATTAGCTGTTTTCCAGCAATTTGGTGCTCAAAAGTCCCCGTGTTCCAGCAATTTTGAGCTCAAAAGTCCCTCTATTCCAGCCCTTTTGAGCTCAAACGTCGCTATTTCCCGGCAATTTGGGGGTCAAACCTCGGTATTTTACCGCCACCTTGAGCTCAAAATCAGCTGTTTTCCAGGAATTTGGTTCTCAACATTCCCTATATTCCAGCAATTTGGAATGAAAACTCCCTCTTTTCAAGCAATTTGGGGCTCAAATCTCACTGTTTTGTCTCTTACCTGAGGAAAATTCGCTATGTTCAAGCAATTTGGGGCTCAAAATCCCTATTTTCCAGGACTTTGAGGCTCAACATTCCCGATTTTGTCCCCCATTTTACCTCAAAATTTGCTTGTTCCTTGAAATGTGGTTCTCAAAGTTCCCAATACTGCAGCAATCTGGGGCTCAAAATTCCTTATTTCCCAGCAACGTCGTACCCAAATTCCCGATTTTGTCCCCTTTTTGAGCTCAAAATTTGCTAGTTCCCAGCAATTTGGTTCTCAAAATTCCCTCTTTTCCAGCAACTTGGTGTTCAGAATCCCCTCTTTTCCAGCAATTTGGGGGTCAAAACTCGCTATTTTGTTGCCATTTTGAGCTCAAAATGCGTTAGTTTCAGCATCTTGGGGCTCAACGTTAGCTGTTTTCCAGCAACTTGGTGCTCAGAAGTCCCTATTTTCCAAGCAACTTGGTGCTCAAAATTTCCAATTTTGTCCCCATTTTGTGCTCAAACTTCACTTTTTCCCAGCAACTTGGTTCTCAAAATTCCCTATATTCCAGCAATTTGGGATGAAAACTCCCTCTTTTCAATCAATTTGGGGCTCAAATCTCACTGTTTAGGCTCATACCTGAGTAAAATTCGCTATGTTCAAGCCATTTGGGGCTCAAAATCCCTATTTTCCAGGACTTTGAGGCTCAACATTGCCGAGTTTGTCCCCCTTTTGAGCTCAACATTCGCTAGTTCCCAGCAATTTGGGGCTCAAAACTCCCTCTATTCCAGCAGTTTGGAGCTCAAAATTCATTATTTTGCAGCAATTTGGAGCTCAAATCTCTCTATTTTGGCTCATACCTGAGGAAAATTCGCTATGTTCAAGCCATTTGGGGCTCAAATGTCCCTACTGCTTGAAAGAGTCCAGCGCAGAGCCACAAAGATGATGAAGGGAGTGGAACATCTCCCTGATGAGGAAAGGCTGAGGGAGCTGGGTCTCTTCAGTTTGGAGAAAAGGAGACTGAGGGGTGACCTCATCAATGTTTACAAATACGTAAAGGGTGAGTGTCAAGAAGACGGACTTCAGCTTTTTTCAGTGATGACCAGTGATAGGACAAGGAGTAATGGATGCAAATTGGAGCATAGGAGGTTTAAGGTGAGTATCAGAAAACAATTTTTTTACTGTGAGAGTGACAGAGCACTGGAACAGGCTGCCCAGAGAGGTTGTGGAGTCTCCTTCACTGGAGACATTCAAAACCCGCCTGGATGCATTCCTGTGTGATGTACTCTAGACGACCCTGCTCTGGCAGGGGGGTTGGACTACATGATCTTTCGAGGTCCCTTCCAACCCCTAGAATTCTATGATTCTATGATTCTATTGACCAGGACTTTGACGCTCACCGTTTCTATTTTGTCCTCATTTTGAGCTCAAGTCCCTCTATGCCAGCAATGTTGAGCTCAGAATTCCCTATATTCCAGCAACTTGGTGCTCAAAATTTAGGATTTTGTCCCCATTTTGTGCTCAAAATTAGCTGTTTTCCAGCAATTTGGGGCTCAAAATTCCCCGTGTTCCAGCAATTTTGAGCTCAAAAGTCCCTCTATTCCAGCCCTTTTGAGCCCAAACGTCCCTATTTCCCGGCAATTTGGGGGTCAAACCTCGGTATTTTACCGCCACCTTGAGCTCAAAATCAGCTGTTTTCCAGGAATTTGGTTCTCAACATTCCCTATATTCCAGCAATTTGGAATGAAAACTCGCTATTTTCCAGCAATTTGGGGCTCAAATCTCACTGTTTTGTCTCTTACCTGAGGAAAATTCGCTATGTTCAAGCAATTTGGGGCTCAACATTGCCGATTTTGTCCCCATTTTAACCTCAAAATTCGCTAGTTCCCAGCGATTCGGTGCTCAAAAGTCCATCTATACCAGCAACTTGGGATTAAAATTCCCAATTGCCCAGCAATTTGGGGCTCAAAACTCGGTATTTTGCAGCAACTTAGAGCTCAAATCTCTCTATTTTGGCTCATACCTGAGGAAAATTCGCTATGTTCAAGCAATTTGGGGCTCAAAATCCCTATTTTCCAGGACTTTGAGGCTCAAAATTCCCAATTTTGTCCCCTTTTTGAGCTCAAAATTGGCTAGTTCCCAGCAATTTGGTTCTCAAAATTCCCTCTTTTCCAGCAACTTGGTGTTCAGAATCCCCTCTTTTCCAGCAATTTGGGGGTCAAAACTCGCGATTTTGTTGCCATTTTGAGCTCAAAATGCGTTAGTTTCAGCATCTTGGGGCTCAACATTAGCTGTTTTCCAGCAACTTGGTGCTCAAACTTCGCTATTTTCCAAGCAACTTGGTGCTCAAAATTTCCGATTTTGTCCCCATTTTGTGCTCAAACTTCACTTTTTCCCAGCAACTTGGTTCTCAAAATTCCCTATATTCCAGCAATTTGGGATGAAAACTCCCTCTTTTCAATCAATTTGGGGCTCAAATCTCACTGTTTAGGCTCATACCTGAGTAAAATTCGCTATGTTCAAGCCATTTGGGGCTCAAAATCCCTATTTTCCAGGACTTTGAGGCTCAACATTGCCGAGTTTGTCCCCCTTTTGAGCTCAACATTCGCTAGTTCCCAGCAATTTGGGGCTCAAAACTCCCTCTATTCCAGCAGTTTGGAGCTCAAAATTCATTATTTTGCAGCAATTTGGAGCTCAAATCTCTCTATTTTGGCTCATACCTGAGGAAAATTCGCTATGTTCAAGCCATTTGGGGCTCAAATGTCCCTACTGCTTGAAAGAGTCCAGCGCAGAGCCACAAAGATGATGAAGGGAGTGGAACATCTCCCTGATGAGGAAAGGCTGAGGGAGCTGGGTCTCTTCAGTTTGGAGAAAAGGAGACTGAGGGGTGACCTCATCAATGTTTACAAATACGTAAAGGGTGAGTGTCAAGAAGACGGACTTCAGCTTTTTTCAGTGATGACCAGTGATAGGACAAGCAGTAATGGATGCAAATTGGAGCATAGGAGGTTTAAGGTGAGTATCAGAAAACAATTTTTTTACTGTGAGAGTGACAGAGCACTGGAACAGGCTGCCCAGAGAGGTTGTGGAGTCTCCTTCACTGGAGACATTCAAAACCCGCCTGGATGCATTCCTGTGTGATGTACTCTAGACGACCCTGCTCTGGCAGGGGGGTTGGACTACATGATCTTTCGAGGTCCCTTCCAACCCCTAGAATTCTATGATTCTATGATTCTATTGACCAGGACTTTGACGCTCACCGTTTCTATTTTGTCCTCATTTTGAGCTCAAGTCCCTCTATGCCAGCAATTTTGAGCTCAGAATTCCCTATATTCCAGCAACTTGGTGCTCAAAATTTAGGATTTTGTCCCCATTTTGTGCTCAAAATTAGCTGTTTTCCAGCAACCTGGTGCTCAGAAGTCCCTATTTTCCAGGACTTTGGGGCTCACAATTCATCTTTTGTCCCCATTTTGACCTCAAACTTCGCTATTTCCCAGCCATTTGGAGCTCAAACGTATTTATTTCCCAGCAATTTGGGTGTCAAACCTCTGTATTTTGCCGCCATCTTGAGCTCAAACTCCGCTTTTTTGCAGGAATGCCGTTCTGAAAATTCCCTGTATTCCAGCAACTTGGGATTAAAATTCGCTATTTTCCAGCAATTTTGAGCTCAACATTAGCTCTTTTCCAGCAACTTGGGGCTCAAAATTCCGGATTTTGTCCCCATTTAGTGCTCAAAATCAGCTGTTTTCCAGCAATTTTGTTCTCAATATTCCCTATATTCCAGCAATTTGGGATGAAAACTCCCTCTTTTCAAGTAATTTGGATCTCAAATCTCACTGTTTTGACTCTTACCTGAGTAAAATTAGCTATGTTCAAGCAATTTGGGGCTCAAAATTCCCGATTTTCCCCCATTTTGTGCTCAAAATTAGCTGTTTTCCAGCAATTTGGGGCTCAAAATTCCCTATTTTCCAGGACTTTTAAGGCTCACAGTTCGTTTTTTGTCCCCATTTGGAGCTCAAATTCCCTGTTCTCAGAAGTCCCTATTTTCCACAACTCTGAGGCTCAACATTTGTATTTTGTCCACGTTTTGTGCTCAAACTGTAATCATAGAATCATAGAATCATAGGGGTTGGAAGGGACCTCGAAAGATCATCTAGTCCAACCCCCCCGCCAGAGCAGGGTCACCTAGAGTACATCACACAGGAAGGCATCCAGGCGGGTTTTGAATGTCTCCAGAGAAGGAGACTCCACAACCTCTCTGGGCAGCCTGTTCCAGTGCTCTGTCACTCTCACAGTAAAAAAATTTTTTCTGATATTCACCTTAAACCTCCTATGCTTCAATTTGTATCCATTACTCCTTGTCCTATCACTGGTCATCACTGAAAAAAGCTGAAGTCCGTCTTCTTGACACTCACCCTTTACGTATTTGTAAACATTGATGAGGTCACTCCTCAGTCTCCTTTTCTCCAAACTAAAGAGACCCAGCTCCCTCAGCCTTTCCTCATAAGGGAGATGTTCCACTCCCTTAATCATCTTTGTGGCTCTGCGCTGGACTCTTTCAAGCAGTTCCTTGTCCTTCTTGAACTGAGGGGCCCAGAACTGGACACAATACTCCAGATGCAGCCTCACCAATGCAGAATAGAGGGGGAGGAGAACCTCTCTTGACCTACTAACCACACCCTTTCTAATACACCCCAGGATGCCATTGGCCTTCTTAGCCACAAGGGCACATTGCTGGCTCATGGTCATCCTCCTGTCTACCAGGACCCCCAGATCCCTTTCACCCACACTGCTCTCCAGCAGGTCAGCCCCCAACCTGTACTGGTGCATGACATTTTTCTTCCCCAAATGCAAAACTCTACACTTGCCCTTGTTAAACTTCATCAGGTTTTTCCCCGCCCAAGTCTCCAGCCTGTCTAAGTCTCTCTGAATGGCAGCACAGCCTTCTGGTGTGTCAGCCACTCCTCCCAGCTTGGTGTCATCAGCAAACTTGCTGAGGGTACATTCTGTACCCTCATCCAGGTCGTTGATGAAGATGTTGAACAACACCAGTCCCAGTACCGACCCCTGAGGGACTCCACTAGTCACAGGCCTCCAACTAGATTCTGCCCCATTGACTACAACTCTCTGCCTCCTTCCTTTCAACCAGTTCTTGATCCACCTCACTGCCTGATCATCAAACCCATACTTGATCAACTTATCTACAAGGATGCTGTGGGAGACAGTGTCAAATGCTTTACTGAAATCAAGATAGACCACATCCACCGCTCTACCATTATCTATCCACCTAGTAATTTCCTCATAGAAGGCTATGAGGTTAGTCAAACATGACTTACCCTTGGTAAAACCATGTTGACTGCTCTTGATGACCCCCATCTCCTTGATATGTCTAGAGATAGTGCCAAGGACAAGTTGTTCCATCACCTTTCCAGGGATGGAGGTGAGGCTGACCGGTCTATAGTTACCCGGGTCCTCCTTCTTGCCCTTCTTGTAGACTGGAGTGACATTTGCTATCCTCCAGTCCTCAGGCACCTCTCCTGTTACCCAAGACTTACCGAAGATGATGGAGAGCAACCTAGCAATGACCTCCGCCAGCTCCCTCAGCACCCTTGGATGCATTTCATCCGGACCCATCGATGTATGGATGTCCAGATTACGCAACTGATCCCTAACCCAATCCTCATCTACCTGGGCAAACTCCTCCTTTATCTTGACTTCTACTGGGGCTATATGAAACTGGGGCTCATGGGGAAAGCCTGCAGGAGTAAAGACAGAGGCAAAGAAGGCATTCAGCACCTCTGCCTTCTTTAAATCCTCTGTCACCAGGGCACCCACCTCATTCAGCAGTGGGCCTATATTGCCTCTGGTGTTAGTTTTGTCGGCTATGTATTTGAAAAAGCCTTTTCTATTGTCCTTAACCCGACTTGCAAGGTTAAGTTCCAAGGAGGCCTTAGCTTTCCTAGTTGCCTCCCTACATTCTCTGACAACAGTCCTATATTCCTCCCAAGTGACCAGCCCCTCCTTCCATGAGCTATAGATTTTCCTTTTCCACTTGAGTTTGCCCAGCAGTTCCTTTTTTAACCACGCTGGTCTCCTAGCTCCCTTACTAGATTTTCTACCCATTGGGACGCTCTGATCCTGTGCTTGCAAGAAGTGGTCCTTGAATGTTGTCCAGCTATCTTGAGCCCCTTTACCTTCTAGCACTCTGTCCCATGGGACTTCCCTTAACAATTGATTGAGGAGGCCAAAGTTTGCTCTGTGGAAGTCCAGGGTTCTGGTCCTGCTGGGTATTCTGTTCCTCCCACACAGGATCCTGAACTCCACCATCTCGTGGTCACTGCAGCCAAGGCTGCCATTGACCACCACTGCTTCAACAAGGCCCTCCTTGTTGGTGAGCACAAGAACCAGCAGCGCTCCTCTTCTAGTCGGCTTGTCCACCATTTGCATTAAGAAGTTGTCATCAATGCACTGGAGGAACCTCCTAGACTGTGAAAGGCTGGCTGTGTAAGTCTTCCAGCAGATATCGGGGTAGTTAAAATCTCCCATGAGGACCAAGGCCTGTAATTGTGAGGCTGCTTTCAGCTGCCTGTAGAAAGCCTCGTCAACTTCCTCATCTTGATCAGGAGGTCTGTAGTAGACCCCCACAACTGTATCACCCATACCACCCTGCCCTTTAATTCTTACCCACAGACTTTCAACTTGCCCCTCATCAGCCCCAGCACAAAACTCGATACATTCTAGCTGCTCTCTCACATAAAGAGCAACTCTACCACCTCGCTTCACCGACCGATCTTTCCTAAAAAGCACATAGCCATCCATGGCCACATTCCAGTCGTGTGAGCTGTCCCACCATGTCTCTGTTATTGCTACCAGATCATAACCCTTAGCCCGCACACAGACCTCTAACTCTTCCTGTTTATTCCCCATGCTGCGTGCATTGGTGTACAGGCATTTCAGGAAGCAAGTAGAGCACACTGGTGGGACCAAATCCTCCTTAGACCACCCCCCTTCAGGCCCTGGTATGTTCCTCTTGGGCTTGTCCCTAACAGACCCAGTTTTCTCCCCTTCCCCCTTCACATCTAGTTTAAAGCTCTCTCAATGAGCCCTGCTAAGTCCTGCCCCAAAAGCCTTTTCCCCCTCTGGGACTGGTGCATCCCACCTGCCACCATCAGGCCAGGTGTCTCATAGAGCAGCCCGTGGTCAAAAAAACCAAAGCCCTGCCTTTGGCACCAGTCTCGTAGCCATTCATTGATCAGTAAACTCTTCCTGTTTATCTCTCCACCCATTCTTACAGGAGGTATGGAGGCAAACACGACTTGTGCTCCAGACCCCCTAACTAGCGGACCCAGGGCCCTGAAGTCTCTCTTCATTGCCCTTACATTTCTTGTAATAATTTCGTCACTACCAACCTGAAAAATCAGCAGTGGGTAGTAATCAGATGGATTTACCATACTAGAGAGTTTCCTTTTAACATCTCTAATGCGAGCCCCAGGGAGGCAGCAGACCTCCCTGTGGGATGGGTCTGCTCGACAGATGGGCCCTTCTGTTCCCCTCAGAAGGGAGTCTCCCACCACAGTTACCCTCCTTTCCTTCTTATTTGAAGAAGTCCTAAGTCGTGGAGCTGAGCGACAAGTCCTAGGCGGTTCACTAGACAAATCTGTCACTCCAGCTTCATTTTCCTCTCCCTGATGTTCCAAGGCCTCATACCTATTCTTCAGGGGCAATTCGGAGGGTGGAGGGAGTTGGGAGGGTTTTTTCTTGCCTCTCCAAGGACGGACCTCCCTCCATTCCTCCACGTCTCTAAAGTTCTCTCCTTCTGTCTGAGGACAGGAGGGGAGGGGATCCGTCACTTCTTCTAGCACCTCTTCCTTCTGCCCTTGCCTCAGGGTTTGGCTCCACATTCTCTGATGATTCTAAGTCTTTCAACCTCCTCTGTCAGTCTAACCACCTGCCTGAGGAGATCATTGATTTGCTCACACCGCACACACGCGGTGCCGCTGGCTCCCTCTACTACCAGTGCCAGGCTCAGGCACTCGTTGCAGCCAGAGACCTGCACAGCTGCGTGCCTGCTCAGAACCTCCGTCTGAGTTCCCATATCCTTTTTCAATATGGTTTTAGGGCGTGTTGTCACCACGCTAGAGAAATTTACCGGTGTTCTCTGCTTCCTGCCTGCCCTCGCTCTCCGCATGCGCTCGCGCTCCCCGCCCTCGCGCCACTTCCTGTGATAGCCGCTGCCGCTCTCTGCTCTGCGCTGCCGCGTGCTCTAAGGGAGCTGCCGAGATGGCCGCTTTTAAACCTTGCCGCCGTTCTCAGCCACACCCCCTGCTACGTCAGCCTTCCTGTTCCTCTCAGGATTCCTGCTCAGACTCGGGTCTCCTCGCTCTGCTTCGGCTTCGCCGTCTCTGGGAAGCCCGGCCTCTTCTCTAATCCTCAGTAATTAAAGGAGCAGCTCTCACCGCTGCCGCTCTCCGCTCTGCGCTGCCGCGTGCTCTGCTCTTATTGCCGCGGCAATAACCAGCCAGGAAAAGAATTTAGAAATTAATCAATTTATTTGAGGTAGGTGAGCAAACACTGCTGAGCGACCGGAGAGTCTGTGCTCTGCCAACGGTGCGCGCGCGGCTCTGCGCGGGGGTCCCTTTCATACAGTTCTCTTTCCCACCGTTGCGGACGGGGGAGGGTCTGTCCCTTTCTCTCAGTAAATTTCATTCTCTTTCCTGCCGTTGCGGGGGGGGGGGAGGGTCTGTCTCTTTCTCTCGGTAAATTCCATTATCTGCGTTGTTGTTGTTGTTGTTCTCCGGGACTTGCACAGTCAATCAAGATGTTAAATAACTTATAGTTCTATCTCCCTGATATGGCCGTCAGCATATAGAATTAAATAACCAAGTATAACTTCCAACATTAACCATTACATAACAGAACATAACTACAAATATTTTACAAACATTGCAGCTTGACACCCAGCCATATACATTCACATTTGTTCAGCAAATTAAATTCCCGATTCACCTATAACAAAACTTGACTTTTTCCCAGCAACTTGGTGCTCAAAATGTATTATTTTCAAGCAATTTGGAGCTCAAATCTCTCTATTTTGGCTCATACCTGAGTAAAATTCCCTATGTTCAAGCAATTTGGGGCTCAAAATCCCTATTTTCCAGGACTTTGAGGCTCAACATTCCCGATTTTGTCCCCCATTTTACCTCAAAATTTGCTTGTTCCTTGAAATGTGGTTCTCAAAGTTCCCAATACTGCAGCAATCTGGGGCTCAAAATTCCTTATTTCCCAGCAACGTCGTACCCAAATTCCCGATTTTGTCCCCTTTTTGAGCTCAAAATTTGCTAGTTCCCAGCAATTTGGTTCTCAAAATTCCCTCTTTTCCAGCAACTTGGTGTTCAGAATCCCCTCTTTTCCAGCAATTTGGGGGTCAAAACTCGCTATTTTGTTGCCATTTTGAGCTCAAAATGCGTTAGTTTCAGCATCTTGGGGCTCAACGTTAGCTGTTTTCCAGCAACTTGGTGCTCAGAAGTCCCTATTTTCCAAGCAACTTGGTGCTCAAAATTTCCGATTTTCCCCCATTTTGTGCTCAAAATTAGCTGTTTTCCAGCAATTTGGGGCTCTAAAGTCCCTGTGTTCCAGCAATTTTGAGCTCAAACGTTACTATTTCCCAGCAACTTGGTTCTCAGAAGTCCCTATTTTCCAGGTCTTGGGGCTCAAAATTCCCGATTTTGCCCCCATTTTGACAGCAAAATTCGCTAGTTCCCTGCAATTTGGTTCTCAAAATTCCCTATATTCAACCAACTTGGGATTAAAATTCCCTATTTTCCAGCAATTTGGAGCTCAAAATTTGTTATTTTGCAGCAATTTGGAGCTCAAATCTCTCTATTTTGGCTCATACCTGAGTAAAATTTGCTATGTTTAAGCAATTTCGGGCTCAAAATCCCTCTTTTCCAGGACTTTGAGGCTCAAAATTCCCGATTTTGTCCCCAGTTTGACCTCAAAACTCGCTACTTCCCTGCAATTTGGTTTTCAAAATTCCCTCTATTCCAGCAACTTGGTTCTCAAAATTCCCTATATTCCAGAAACTTGGATTAAAATTCGCAATTTTCCAGCAGTTTGGAGCTCAAATCTCCCTGTTTTGGCTCATACCTGAGTAAAATTCGCTATGGCCAAGCAATTTTGGGCTAAAAATTCCCGATTTCCCAGCAACTTGGTGCCCAAATTCCCAATTTTGTCCCCATTTTGTGCTCAAAATTAGCTGTTTCCCAGGAATTTGATGCTCAGAAGTTCCTCTTTTCCAGGAATTTGGGGCTCACAGTTCATCTTTTGTCCCCATTTTGAGCTCAAACTTCGCTATTTCCCAGCAATTTGGAGCTCAAACATATCTATTTCCCAGCAATTTGGGTGTCAAACCTCTGTATTTTGCCGCCATCTGGAGCTCAAACTTTGCTGTTTTGCAGGAATTCGGTTCTGAAAATTCCCTGTATTCCAGCAAGTTGGGATTAAAATTCACTATTTTCCAGCAATTTGGAGCTCAAAATTTGTTCTTTTCCAGCAACTTGGGGCTCAAATTCCTGATTTTGTCCTCATTTTGTGCTCACAATTAACTGTTTTCCAGCAATTTGGTGCTCAAAGTCCCTCTTTTCCCAGACTTTGAGGCTCACAGTATTTTTTCCTCATTTTGACCTCAAAATTCCCTGTTTCCCAGCAATTTGGGGATCAATCCTCTCTATTTTGTAGCCGTTTTGTGATCTCAAAACTTTCTGTTTTCCAACAATTTTGTGCTCAAAATTCTCTCTTTTCCAGCAACTTGGGGCTCAAAATTTGCTGTTTTGTCGCCATTTTGAGCTCAAACTTAGTTATTTCCCAGCAATCTGGGGCTCAGAATTGCCTATTTGCCAGCAAGTTGGGGCTCAAAACTCACTATTTTCCAGAATTTCATGCTCAAACTTTGCTATTTTCCAGAAATTTGTTCCTCAAATCTCACTATTTTCCAGCAACTTAGGACTCAAAATTGGCTATTTTGTCACAATTTTCAGCTCAAAATTCGCTGTTTTTCAGGATTTTGGTGCTTAGATCTCGCTACTTTCCAGCAATTTCATGCTCATAATTTGCTATTTTCCAGCAACTTGGGTCTCAAAATTCTCTATTCTGTCCCCATTTTGATATAAAAAATCGGTAAATTTATGTATATAGCATAAAATTTAAATAAGAGCAGTTGTTTTGAGCTGTGCTCATAAAGGCTTATTCCGTTGGAGAGGTATTGATATTTGAAATAATGTTTTTCTATATTTTTTCTTTAATTGTAAGATTTTCTGATCAGTCCTGAGTTAGCAGCTTTCTTTAAATCTGCGTCCAAATGTGCAAGACAATAAATTTTTGGAAAAAAATTCCAACTAGTTAAAAAAAAAAAAAATTATTTCTTGTGATTTACAGACTGTCTCTCTGTTTAGGCACGAGATAATTATTTTATAGGCATTTGCTCTTGCTTCAACTACATTTAGAAAAACAAATTGCTCCAAGGGCATCCTTAGCCTTGGTTTAGTATGTGTGGGAAAACAGAAACTTGTATTGTGCTTTGTTTTATCTTTCTGGGAAGGCCCTGTACACATGAGTGTGAGATAAGCCTTGCTTGATTGGGCGTTCTACATTTGGACCCAACAAGTAGGCTAATCTATGTCACGGAGGACCTTGTCCAGCCTTTCTCTATGAAAGAACTACGCCTCATGAGAAAGGACTTCACCCGCACTGATGGTGAGGGAATTCTTCCTTGGTTGCTCCGATGCTTTGATAGTGGGGCTGAAACCTACAATGTGGATGAGAGAGAAGCCAAGCAGTTGGGATCCCTGGCCAGAGATGCTGGTATTGACAGAGCACTTAGGAGTAAGATGGGAACTACCACCCTGTGGGACCGACTTCTTTCAGCTGTGAGAGAGATACCCCCACAAGAGTGACATCGAATGGCGCCAAAGCAGAACACCCACTCTTGAGAAAGCCATCACATACTTAAGAGAGATAGCTGTGCGAGAGGTGATCTATGATAACGTTGGACTTACAAACCCTGATGACGTTCTGTGCGACACACAAATGTTCCGGAGGTTTGCTCAGGCTGTACCAGCAGCACATGCCCATATATTATCCTTCACGGGGTGCTCTGAAGGTTACGAAAGACCAACTGTATGTGAGGTGGCTTTCAAAGCACGACAGCATGGAGACATCATCTCTGATTCCCTTCAGTTCCACACCTCAGCCATTGAAAAAAAGACTGACAGAAAGAATAAGATGCCAAACAGATGGGGAGGTAAACTCCAGATTATCCTAGAGACAACTGGTCACGTGTCAGCTCCAGCTCTAGCTAGAACAGAGAAAATTGGCTTCATCCTGGCTCAAACCAGGACACTCTGTAACCTGGAATATGCATTCCCCAGAAACCAACAGTTCCTAAAAAGGTTTGAGTGGCCTTTTTAGTAGATGGTGAGGCCATAGCTGTTATTTTGTTAATCACATCCATTGGATGTTGAAGAATGGCTTGAGCGGCAGGGCCATGGGCCCCTGCTATCTCCTCGAGAGGCCTTGAGAGCGTAGCACAAATAGCAGCTGTACAAGCAATCTCTTTTTTTAGCCTAACACAAGTATAAACAATCTCTGTTAGCTTAAACTAACTCAAGGACAAGGTAGAGAAGTAGAATAATAGAAAACAAGGAAGAACCCTGGAACTCAGATGTGTGTTACTATCCAGTAAAATCACTGCAAGTAGTTGCCGTCCAGCGAAATCACTACAAGTAGTTACTATCCAATGAATTCACTATGCGTGGTTACTATCCAATGCATTCACTACATGTAGGTTTGGAAAAGGGTATAAAAGTAACACTGTGTATTCAATAAATCGAAGCTTGCTTTATCAATCACATTGATTCTGGACTGCTTGCTTCCCTCGCCGCCGGCAATTGGAATCTGGCGATGTCCATCTCACCACCTGATTCCCAGAAACTGGATTTCTTGTGAAGGTCCCTTGACCTTGCTTCTTTTTACAGCACAACCAGCATCCAGAAGAATTTGGATGATCTTTTTACCTTTCTCAAAGACTTCTTCTGGCGTGTCACCCCACACAGTGATGTTATCAATGTACTACAAGTGTTCTGGAGCTCCACCATTCTCCAGTGCAGCGTGGATCAGTCCATGGCAAATGGTTGAGCTGTCTTTCCACCCCTGGGGCAGTCGATTCCAGGTGTACTGGACTCCCCTCCAGGTGAAAGCAAGCTGTGGCCTGCACTCTGGTGCTAGAGGAATAGAGAAAAAGTCATGAGCAATGTCCATAGTGGCACACCACCTGGCTGCTTTTGACTCCAGCTCATACTGAAGTTCTAGCATGTCTGGTACAGCAGCACTGAGTGGTGGTGTAACCCCGTTCAGGCCACGATAGTCCACTGTCAGCCTCCACTCGCCATCAGGCTTTCGCACTGGCCATATGGGACTGTTGAAGGGTGAGTGAGTCCTGCTGATCCCTCCTTGGCTCTGCAGTTGCCGGATCAGCTTATGAATGGGGATCACAGAGTCTCTGTTGGTGCGATATTGGCGTCTATGCACCAATGAAGTGGCAATTTACACCTGTTGGTCTTCAACCTTCAGCAACCCAACTAGAGAAGGGTCATCTGAAAGGCCAGACAAAGTATGCAGCTGTTCAGCATCCTAAGTCTCTACAGCTGCTGTACCAAAGGCTCACCAGTACCCTTTTGGGTCACAGAAGTATCCTTTCCTGAGATAGTCTATGCCAAGGATGCACAGAGCATCTGGGCCAGTCACTACAGGGTGCATTTTCCACTCTTTACCAGTGAGGCTCACATCGGCCTCCACAACAGTGTTGCAGTCCGAGTTCAACCTGGACTAGAAAACTCGAGTTGAATCATGGATCACCCTTTGTCTTCTCCTTGATTAGAGGAGGAATAGAAGCAAATTGGCTGTTTTTACTTTCCCAGTAGTTCTGTCCCTAGCTTGGGACTGGCTGGCTACACCAGGTATGTTTCTAGAACACAAAACTCTGCCCAGATGTGTGCGCACCAGCACAAACACAGAGATTATGTGTTTTAAATACCACTTTACTGTAACAGTTTTTAAAGAGTGGGGGGGGGGGGGAAACTGCATATGCAAATGTACCCAGTCAGTGAAGAGAAAGAAAGACTATTACAGTTGGGGGTAGAAAGAGAGCCGGAAGCCTTTAGGGTTGATGAGGTGTGTGTGGCTGATTACTTTTGCCCAGGGAAGAGAACACAGGAAAATAAAGGTTTCTTGGTTAATCTTACAGTTCCCAGTTCAGAAACACTGATAGGAGTTGTGGCAACTAGTGGCGACGGCTGCCTTGGGAGCGCAGCTGCTGGGGCTTTGGGATTGCTGTGGTGGCTTGGCGGCCCAGGGGATGGCAGGCACACGGTTGGAGCTGTGGCTGGGCCTCGGGAGCACGGCTGCAACAGCTGCTTTAGGAGCACTTGATGACGGAAGGCTGTGGGGAGCGAGCAGTGATTCCAACTTTTTTAGTGTGCTCCAGCTCCCTTCCGTTTCTTCGGCTCCGTTTGTGTAGCTCCTCTGTGAGCCGGCTCCACTAGGAAAAGCAGTGACAAGCTCCTTTTCCCAGCCACAGAAGACTCCCTTTTATCTGGTCTCCTATTCCTCTTTCTTCTATCTTCTTTTCTTCTCCCTCCTTTGTACCAGCAGCAGCAGGCAATGCGTGGTAATGATCCACAATGATCGTCTTTATTGGCATTCATTGCTTTACAGTCTTAGGCCCTGCTTCCAGCCTATCTGCAGATCATGATGAAGTCCAAGCACCGGCCCCTACCCTGCAGTATTGCCACCGTTTCTCCTTTATTTTTATTTGTATTTAATTTTTTCTGTTACATCTCTCTATTACAGTCAATTTCAGTGAGAGACATATTTTTTTGGAGGCCAGTTCTCCACAGTCAGTTCTTGAGATCCTCCCATCACTCCAGAAATAGTGACGGATTCTGTCCCTTTATGATTTGATGGCATTAGGGTGCACTGTGCTCCAGTGTCCACCAAAGCTTTATACCTTTGTGGTTCTAATGTGCCAGGACACCAATTCCACACAGTCCAATAAACTCGGTTGTCCCTCTCCTCCTCCTGGCTGGAGGCAGGGCACCTCTAATTTTGAGCATTAGAGGTCGATGCACCATCCTGGGTGGACGCTGGTGCAGCCTTCTTCTTGGAAGACCATCTCCTGCCTTTGTTCTGTTTAGTAGCTCTTGCATGCATATCTGGAGAATATCAGTAGGTCTCTTGTCCCAGATTCTCACGTCCTCTTTAAAATAATTACACAAGAGAGGCCACAGGTGGTGTTGAAGTGGGTCCTGTCTCTCTTGCTGCTGTCTCGCAGCAGGACATTTCCTCTTAATGGCTGCAACGCGTGACCAATTGTCTCTAGGGAGATTCTGGAGTTTACTTTCCCATCTGTTTGGCATTTTATTCTTTCTGTCAGTCATTTGTTCAATGGCTGAAGTGTGGAACTGATGGGAATCAGAGATGATATCTCCATACTGTCATGCTCTGAAAGCCACTTCATGCACAGCTGGTTTTGTATCGTCATCAATGCATCCCATGAAGGAGAATATATGAGAATGTGTTGCTGGTACAGCCTGCTCAAACCTCCGGAACATTTGTGTGTCACACAGAATGTCACAGAACTGTGAACAGTCCAAAAAGTCCCAGACCACTGCTGGAGAGAGCATAGAGTTATGAGGGTTGAGGGATGCACGAGCCTAGGGGTTGACGGTGATGGATAGATGGAGTCCTCCCTGGATGCCGGCCATGGATGCAAGAGAAGGGAAGAAGAAACAGGAAGGAAGTTGTCTTCTGTGATCTCTGACCTTTGAGCTTACGTAGATATATGTGTGGGGAACGGTCCATCTTCTCTCTCCCCACATAAGACTAAACAAAATGCCTTTCAAGCCAGCAAAACAAGAGCGGCGTCTTTTTGCTGATTTAGCCAAGGACAGACTGGAACAGGCCTCTTACTCTACCAGATAAGTCCACAGCAAGAAAACAGCATAAGGGTTATGATAACTGGCAGAAAAATGGACAATAGTTTAAAGACTGCCTCTGACAGAGTACGTACCTGGCCAGTGCTAATTGGCTAATTTGAACAGTGGTACTTTCTCGAACAGTGATTTCTGATCTATAAAAGAGGGCAAGATCTGCAGGCTGGTGCTCTCTGCCTAACCAGCAGACCCTGCTGCAGTACCAGAACCTGCCTGGAACGCCAGCCTCGCTGTCTGGAGGAGCTGAGAGGGAAGGACAGCCTGCCCCCCAACCGCTGCCCAAAGAAGCGAAAAGGGGGGGGGGGGGGGGCCGCATTGTGCCCACTCCATGGGGATCATGCCCGCTCTGTGGGGATTCAAGCCCGCTCGCTCAGCCCTGCCCGCTCCAGAGGGATTGCTGCCTGCCCAGCCTAAACCAAACCAGACCAAAGTAGGAGCTTGCCCAGCCTGCACTCGCTACCTGCCTCAGGACTAGAGCCGTGTTTGCCGCATCTGCTGCTGCTGGGAGGGGTCGCCCCGGTTACTGGGAAGCCGGCATCCCCACTGATCTCCTGCCGAGCCTGCCAGCCGCATCCCGGGAACCACGCGCTATGGAAGGAGGGTAAACGCACGCACACACACTCTAACTTTCCTACCGGGCTCAACTCCTACCCTTTCACTCCATTGATTTTACACTTCTCCCTCGGAGTGTGCATTTAATAAGACCATAGTACCTTTGAATCCCTTTTCCATGACCTAGACAACCTCTCCTGAACCTTGATCCCTTAGTTTGTGTTGACCCTTAATAAACCGATTAATTTGTAAACTAAACATCGGTCTCAGTAACAATTTGTGAGAGTGGTGAGAGGGTATTCTAACCTACCCCCTAAGATACGGTCCCACAGTGGCCGTTCCTCTGTGAGAGGTGAGCACCACATGTGACCCTCGGTCTCATTCACAAACCTCTCCACATTGGGGGGGGAAGTTGCAAAAACATCCTGACAGCCGGTAGCCCCCCAATACCGGCCCGCAACATTTTGGTGTCAGAAGTGGGATATTGTGGGTTTTTTGGAGCCCCCATACCACGTTCTTAATTGCTAATTAACAGATAAACAGGAAAAAAAAAAATAGCAAGCTACTACAATTGTTATCAAAATGAGCACCGAGAGTACCAATGCTGAGGCTACTTGTGCAGAAAATACCACTTATGCAGAAGATACCACTCATGCAAAAGTTGCCACTGATGCAGAAAATATCAAGGTTCAGGATGGGTCATCTCCATCACCTTCTCTGAGGAGGAACTGCACAAATATGTGCTGGTGCAGCCCTTCTGGGACTACCTTAAAAGGCACCAGTACATTCCAACCTTTGGAGAATTTATGTGGGCTCAAGGGGCCTATATGAAGGGAGACTTCCATATCATTGCAGATAACCTTATAAGATTGGATAAGCATTTCCCTTTTACTAGAGCCTTAAAAAAGGGTATCGAGAAATATGGGATAGATTATATTAATGCCCGCTGTTTTCTTTATGCTGTCCATGGTTGCGTGGCACAATGGGGAAAGGCGGCGGCAAGAGATCACAAAGCTGCCGCGAGAGTTCATAGGGCTGCAGCAAGGTTTTGAGCAAGGGTTTGCAAGGCTGCAACAAGAAAATGTGGGGTGGCATCAAAAACGTTATAGGTTGCAACAAGTGAATGAAGGGTCACAACAGGCATATAAGGAGCTGCAGACAAAGGTGCAATGAGAGTATGCAGGACTGCAACAGGAAAATAAAGGGCTGCAACAAGTGATTGCAGGGCTGCAGCAAGAATATATAAAGGTGCAACAGGAGTATGCAGAACTGCAACAGGAAAATGAGGGGCTACAACAAGAGATTGAACAGCTGCGAGAGCAGTTAAAACAAAAGGATGCTCCCCCTTTGAGGGAGGAGGACTTTGGGGATGCCTTGGACTCCTCAAATTCCTCAGTTGGATAGCACGAACCATGATCCCCAGGACTGCCTTAAGACAATAAAAAAATGCAAGCCCATAAGCTCGCCGCAGGTGCCCTTACCTGATCAGTCAGGTAAGAAGCATTTATCTTTTAATGATAAAATAGAAATACTCAGTCCTTCCCTTTCGAAATCAAAACTGCAGCGATTAAAGCAGCAAGCCCCTGCACAGCTGCTCCCTCTCCCCTCTCTGGCTGATAGCAAGCTGGAGAGTTCAGTAGCTGACATAAAGGAGGTGTGTGAATTCCTTGCTAAAGTAGCATACAGCCGGGAAGAGAAACATAATCAACTTCTTGCTAGGGAGGAAGACATTTAAATCCACTCATCCTCTCCCTATAATTCTGAGGATGAGATGGAGGAGGGAGAAGAATATAAATATCTGCGCCCGATTGTGAGAACTTCCCATTCTCAGAAAGGAGAAGGTGCCAATAAGAAAAAAGAGGTAATAATTAAAGAAATACCTTACACTGCAATGGAATTGGCAAATATTAGAAATCAATACAGCAGGCTTCCATCTGAGACGGAAGCTGAATATGTAATGAGAGTGTCCCTCACAGGAGGAGACCATATCACATTGAGTGACGAAGAAGCTGAAGGGTAGTGGGTACCCGGAATTATTTTAACAACTGAAGACAAGTCGCACCCCTGGACCCTAACTCAGCGTGCAGCTTTTTGTGTCGGCACAACTAATTCCCTTTACAGAGGGGAGCCATTGGCCCTGGAAGGGGACGACTCTAATCTTATAGCTAACATAAGAAAGGCTGCTGTGCTCCAAATGATTTATGACCATGAATTAATACCAGATCAGAAAAGTCCTATGAGTCTTCGAGTGAAACCGGAAAGACTGAATGTTCTAATCAGGGGACTTTCTGGACCAATTCAAGGTGTAGTCATCCAAATTAAAGGTAAACTCCAAAATGGACATAAGCGAGGATTTACATGGTCCGATTTGGTTACAGAATTAATGACTTATAGCAAGGAGTATGGTATAACTATTTCAGGAAAATCTCACAAACCTCCTGCAGTCAGACAAGTCACTCAACCTTCATATGCTGATATGGCTGTTAGGCCACCCCGGAACCTCCCTCCTCCTAAGCAGCAAGGAAGATCACGGGGTGACTGGACAGTCGTGAATAGAGATAAACAAAACAGAAAACCACCTAGCACACATAGAAATCAGCGCCCTGAAAATCAACGTGCTTCATCACAAGGTAACATGGGGCCATACGCTAAGCTTAAGGAGGAAGCCAGGCCTATAGGTATCCCACCGAGGCTTTTGTCCCAGAATTATTCTTATCAGCACCTGAAAGACCTAATAGAAGATTGGTCTAAAAGGCCTAACTCAAGATCTGATTCAAGAGACAATCAGTCTAGAAGGCCTAACTCACGGTCTAATTCAAGAGAGAGATCAAGAGAAAGATCCAATAGCTCAGGAAACTAAATAACCCTCCTTCTGCAAAGAAAAGAAAATCTAAAAGACAGCGGAGGAGGGGAAAGGGACAGAATCTTAATACAGAAACTAAAAATGATTGGCAAACAAACAGTAATCAATCAGGCCCTTAAACTTCCAGTCCTCCAAAAGATTGGCAAAATGTGTTAAGGTTAGTTCAAAATAAAAATGGGGACTTGGAACTTACCTGTGCTGTTGGGCCAAGGCGCTATCCTGTAACATTTGTGGTAGACACAGGAGCACAAATTTCCACGCTGAAAGCCGATGTAGCTGAACAATGTGGTATTAAATCATCTCTAAAGCCAATATATGTAAGTGGAGCATTTGGTAACTCTGCTTTACAAAAAACAGCTAAAGTCACTTTAAATTTACCAGGAGAGGAAAAAACAATTCAGACTGAAATGATTGTGGGTGACATTCCTTACAATTTGTTAGGAATGGATGTTCTCTCGGGCCGAGCGTGGAGAGATGAAGAAGGCCGTTGCTGGAATTTTGGCACACCCACACCAAAGATAAGATTATTGCAGTGTGCTCCACGCCTACCACAAAGCAGGATAACAAACGTGAGACAATATTCTATCCCAATTGCTGCAAAGGAAGGTATTAAAGAAGTAATTTCTGATTTAAAACAAAAGGGCATTATTGTGCCCTGTCATTCACCATTTAACTCCCCAATCTGGCCTGTAAGAAAACCCAATGGTAAATGGAGGATGACTGTTGATTACAGGAAATTGAATGCCAATACAGATACACTCACAGCTGCTGTACATAACATTGCTGATTTGGTACTAGAAATCCAGGAAGCAACACACTCAGTGCTGGCCTCATTGGATGTAAAGGATATGTTTTTCCAAATCCCTATTGATCCTGAGGACCAAAAATATTTTGCCTTCACTTGGGATGGGGTGCAGTACACTTTCACAAGGTTACCCCAGGGATATAAACATTCACCCACACTGGCCCACCACGCGCTTGCGTGTGAGCTAGAAAACATTCCAGAAATCAAGAATAACACCAATGTTAAAGTCTATCAGTACATAGACGATGTTCTGATAGGGGTCAGAGTGAGAAGGAGGTAAAAGCAGTTTATGATGCTATCATCAAGCATCTAACCGATTTGCATGTAGAAATCCCTGAGGAAAAGAGACAACCACCTTCCCAAGAGGCAAAATTTCTGGGAATAAAGTGGAAAGGGAGGACATGGAATATTCCTTCTGATACTTTGTCCCACCTAAAAGAGATAAAGGTGCCTTCTAATAAAAAAGAATTGCAGGAAATACTAGGAACCCTCCAGTACTGGAGGAAGCACATCCCAGATTTATGTGTCATAGCACGTCCTCTTTTTGATTTACTGAAAAAGAATTGTCACTGGGAATGGGATAAATCTCATGAGGAGGCCCTTGAATTATTATTATTGGAAGCAGACTTTCCAAACTCTGGGACCTCTCCACCCAGAAGATCCAATAATAATAGAATGGGGATTCTCAACCAGCACCTTATCCTATCACTTTTGGCAACGAGGGCCTAATGGGAGTACTTGACCAATTAGCTTCTACTCTCAATCATTTAAGGATTCAGAAAAGCGATATTCCATTCTGGAGAAGGGATTGTTAACAGTGTGTACAGCACTGAAAGAAGTCAGCAAAATCATTAAAAACCAAAGGGTAATTCTTCAAGGCCCTTTCAAAGTAGTTAACCAAGTACTGTCTGGAAAGGCCCCTCCAGAAGGAATATCCCAAAAGGGTACAATCAGGAAGTGGTATAGTCAAATTGAGTACTATTCTGGCCTTTTCAAGCTTGAGGAAGGTCCGGACAAACAACTGAAGATTCAGGAACAAATTGGATCGACAAATGAGAAAAATTTAACTATGAAAACTCCCAGTCCTATTAAAGAGGCCCCGGAATACAAGAGTGAAATGGTTAATGCTTGGTTTACAGATGCTTCATCTCGAAGAGAAGGGAAAACCTGGTTGTTTAAATCTGCTGCAATTAAACCTTCCACAGGCGAACAAATAATAAATCATGATAAGGGCAGTGCCCAAGTGGGGGAGCTGGACGCTGTTCTCAATGTTTTTGTAAAAGAAAAAGCCTCCAAGGACACTGTGTACATTTACACAGATTCTTTTGCAGTCTTCAAGGGCTATGTGGAGTGGATAACTTTCTGGGAACAGAATAATTGGGAAATTAATGGGGTGCCAGTTTGGCATAAAGAGAAGTGGCAACAAATTCTGAAAATTGCCAAAGAGAACCCTAATTTTCATGTAGGGTGGATTCCTTCTCACCAGACTAATTTGAAAAATGAAGCTAGTAAGTGGAATAACTATGTTGATGAGCTAGCTATCACAGAAGGAGAAAATCAGGAATGGAAAAGATTGCTTGAATGGCTCCACTGTAAAAGAGGCCATTCAGGAATCTTTGATCTATACAAAGAGGCACAAGCCCGTGGGTGGCCTGTCACCCGTGAGCAGTGCAAAACAGTCATTTCTTCATGTGATCTTTGCAAAATCAGACTCGGGGAACATCCACTAACCTCTAATCATTTGCATATCAGGGAAGGAAAACCCTTGTGGTCCACATGGCAGGTGGACTATATCGGTCCCTTCCGCAAATCAGGAAACAAACAATACATCATTGTGATTGTGGAGGTAGTATCAGGATTAACCTGTGCTGAATCTGTCTCTAAAGCAAATGGGGAAAACACAGTTCATTTTCTGGAAAAGGTATTTGGGGTTCTTCCTAAACCCACAAATATTCAATCTGATAACGGAACTCATTTCACCTCACACCTGGTACAGCAATGGGCTAAAAGGGAAGGTATCAAATGGGCATTTCATGTCCCATACTACCCACAAGCTAACGGGATAGTAGAACGTGCTAACGGGTTAATTAAAAGTCTCATTCGTCCACAGGATTCCAGATGGGATGAGAGGTTGAGCTATGCAGTCTCTACTATAAACAACAGGTGGGGGGTGAACGGGTGCCCTCGTTTAAATGCCTTTTTCCCTACATCACCTACTCAGGATGATGGCCAGCACAGAAGACTTTACAACAAGTCCAAAACTCCTCTCCACCCCGGACAAACTGTTTTGGCAAACCTGCCAAATATTGGTAAAGTCAAGCTTACTTTACAGACACCGGTGAATTCACATACATGGGTTGCATCTGATTTAAATGACAAACAACATAAAATCAGTACAAACTGGATAATTCATGTTGAGTAAATCAGTGTTTTCTTTTGGGAGAAATCAGTCATTTCTGTATACCTGTGTCTAGTGATGTTAGTTAATACATTGCAAATTATGACAGCCTAAAGAGCCAGAGACATCCCGGTGACAGTACCAGGCCTGATCAACCTGCTACTGGACTCCGGAGGAGTTACTTTGTGACCACTGTGGGACTGATCACCCCATGGCCTAAACAAGGTGCTCTACAACATTGGCTCCTTCTATACTCACCTTTGAGTACAGAACTCACTGAAGTAACAAGAACTCGGTTCAAATTTGGGGATTTTCTAAATGATTTGTTCCTTTTCTTTTGACAGAATTAAAAATTGGATGTATGTTTTAATAACTGCAATTATCCTTTTCCTTTTACTGTTTTACACAAGGTTGATAAAAAAGGAATGTTGTTTGGCTTTTTTTGTTTTGTTTGTTTGTTCTCTAACTGTGGTTCCTCGAGGTCGTATCTTTACTCTGCCGGCTCAGACACTATGGGGAGATCTATGACCCCCTGTAGGAGGCTGAGCTAGACAGATAGCAAAATTCCTGCTCTTCTTCCCTTCTCTTCTGTCCACGGCCGACGTCCAGGGAGGACTCCGTCCATCCATCACCCTCGACCCCCAGGCTCGAGCTCTCTTGACCCTCATCACGCTCCACTTTTCTCCATCAGCAGTCTGGAATTCTTTAGAACTGTTTGCAGCTGGGGGGAGGGGGGGACGAAATAAGAAGCTTTTGTACGCGTCTGAACATCTTTGTATATGGTTGTACATATTTTCTTGTATTATTGGTGTTTGATTGAAGTTGTGTGGTTTGCTTTTTGGTCCAGCAGGGGCTCTCTACTTTTCTCCCTCTCTCCTCCCCTACCTGGGTGGGAGGTGGGGGGGATCGGGAGCGTTGTTGTTGGGCCTGAGTCAAATGGTGACATATATCATTGTATATTATGTTTGGGAATTGTTCCCTTGTTTGTTATTATGGATTATTATATTTTATTAGTAATTTTATATTTACATTTGCTTTTACACCCGAGGAGGGGAGAGATCTAATGTGAGGAAAGGGTTTGGACAAGAGCCTGGTCCACACATATATACTAATGGACAGTAAGGACACTACATAATTGCTGCCTTAAAAGCCACGGGGTGAGATGTGAGGAACGGTCCATCTTCTCTCCCCCCACATAAGACTAAACAAAATGCCTTTCAAGCCAGCAAAACAAGAGTGGCACCTTTTTACTGATTTAGCCAAGGACAGAATGGAACAGGCTTCTTGCTCTACCAGATAACTCCACAGCAAGAAAAAACAGCATACGGGTTACGATAACTGGCAGAAAAATGGACAACAGGTTAAAGACTGCCTCTAACAGAGCACGTACCTGGCCAGTGCTAATTGGCTAATTTGAACAGTGGTACTTTCTCAAACAGTGATTTCTGATTTATAAAAGAGGGCAAGATCCGCAGGCCGGGGCTCTCTGCCTGACCGGAACGAGACCCTGCTGCAGTACCTGGACCTGCCTGGAACGCCAGCCTCGCTGTCCGGAGGAGCCGAGAGGGAAGGGGGGGGGGGCCGTCTGTGCCCGCTCCGCGGGGACCGTGCCTGCTCCCCGGGGACCCTGCCTAAACCAAAAACCAAAAAGCCTAAACCAAACTGGACCAAAGTAGGAGCTTGCCCAGCCTGCCTTCGCCACCCACTTCGGGACTAAAGCCATGCTTGCCGCAGCTGCTGCTGCTGGGAGCGGTCGCCCCGGTTACCGGGAAGCCGGCCCCCCCACGGATCTCCTGCCGAGCCTGCCAGCGCATCCCGGGAACCACGCGCTACGGAAGGAGGGTAAATACACACACACACACACACACACTCTAACTTTCCTGCCAGGCTCAACTCCTACCCTTTCACTCCATTGATTTTACACTCCTCCTCGGAGTGTGTCTTTAATAAGACCATAGTACCTTTGAATCCCTTTTCCAATATACACCTAGACAACCTCTCCTGAACCTTGTTCCCTTAATTTGTGTTGACCCTTAATAAACCGATTAATTTGTAAACTAAACATTGGTTTCAGTAGCAATTTGTGAGCGTGGTGGGGGGATATTCTAATCTACCCTCTAAGATACGGTCCCGCAGTGGCCGTTCCTCTGTGAGAGGCGAACGCCACATGTGACCCTCGGGCTCATTCACAAACCTCTCCACATTGGAGGGGGAAGTCGCGGAAACATCCTGACAGCCGGTAGCCCCCCAATACCGGCCCGCGACACCCCCCACGCTCTGAAATTGCTTAATTTGATTTAAAAAAAAAAATAATTAATTATAGAAAAAATGGCTACCAAGGGGGATATAGGTGATACAGATGCTGTAAGTGCTGGTGCAGAAAATGCAGAAAATGAAATTTGTGAGGAAAGCACTGAAGTTCAGGAGGCGCCATTTTCATCTCCCTCTAGTTTTGAGGAGGAATTGCAAAAATGTGCATTTGTGCATCCCTTTTGGGAGCACCTTAAGAGGCGCGGGTACGCTATACAGAGGGGGCAGTACAAAGTGATTTACGACGCCTACATGGGGGGAGACCTCAGTAGACTCGCAAAATACATCATGACTTTGGAAGACGGTACTCCTCTGTCTAAAGAGCTTAAAAAGGAGATTAAGTAACATGGGCTTGATTTCATCAATGCCCGAAATTTCTTTGTCCTGGTGTTCTGGTTTGAGCCAGGATGAAGCCAGTTTTTCTTTTGCTCATCCAAATTCTTTTTGATCATCCAAATTCTTCTGGATGCTGGTTTTGCTGTGAAAAGAAGTAAGGTCAAGGGACCTTCACGAGAGATCCAGTTCCTGGGAATCAAGTGGCAAGATGGTCATCGCCAGATCCCAATGAATGTGATTAATAAAATAACAGCTATGGCCTTGCCATCAACTAGAAAGGACACTCAAACCTTTTTAGGGACTGTTGGTTTCTGGAGAATGCATATTCCATGTTACAGTGAAATTGTGAAACCCCTCTATGAGGTGACCCGAAAGAAGAATGATTTCAAATGGGGTCCTGACCAACAGAAAGCTTTTGAGCAGATTAAAAAAGAGATTGTGAAGGCAATGGCCCTTGGACCAGTTCGAACAGGGCCAGACATCAAGAACGTGCTCTACACTGCAGCTGGACACAACGGTCCCAATTGGAGCCTCTGGCAGAAAGCACCAGGGGAGACTCGAGGTCGACCCTTGGGATTCTGGAGCCGGAGCTACAGAGGTTCCGAGGCCAACTATACAACAACTGAGAAGGAAATACTTGCAGCATACGAAGGAGTTAAAGCTGCTTCAGAAGTGATCGGCACTGAAGCGCAGCTTCTCCTGGCGCCCAGATTACCAGTGCTAAGATTCATGTTCCAGAATAACATCTCTCCTATTCATCATGCCACCGATGTGACTTGGAGTAAATGGACTGCTTTAATCACCCAGCGAGCTCGAATAGGGAAACCTAACGTCCAGGTATTGTGGAAGCAATTACAAACTGGCCAGAAGGCACCCACTTTGGAATGCCACCACAAGAAGTGGTGAGACGAGCTCAAGAAGCTCCACCATATGATCACCTACCAGAGACTGAGAAACAGTTTGCCCTTTTCACCGATGGCTCCTGTCGTCTTGTAGGGAACCACCGGAAGTGGAAAGCTGCCGTGTTGAGTCCTACACGACTGGTTGCTCAAGTAGCTGAAGGAGAAGGTGAATCAAGTCAGTTTGCAGAGGTCAAAGCCATCCAGCTGGCCTTGGATATTGCTGAGCGAGAGGGGTGGCCGAGACTCTACCTCTACACTGACTCGTGGATGGCAGCAAATGCCTTGTGGGGTTGGCTAAAGCAGTGGCAGCAGAACAACTGGCAGCGAAAGGGTAAACCTATTTGGGTTGCTGACCTCTGGAATGACATTGCAGCTCGAATAGAGAAATTGGTGGTAAAAGTACGTCATGTAGATGCACACGTACCTCTGAGTCGAGCCACTGAGGAACATCAACACAACCAACGAGCAGATGAGGCTGCTCAAGTGTTCCAAGTAGACTTAGACTGGGAACACAAGGGTGAGCTCTTTCTAGCTCGATGGGCCCATGATGCTTCAGGTCATCAGGGCAGAGACGCAACATACAAATGGGCTCGTGATCGAGGGTTGGATCTAACCATGAGCACTATTGCACAGGTGATCCATGATTGTGAGACGTGTGCTGCAATTAAACAGGCAAGACGGTTGAAACCGTTGTGGTATGAGGGGAGGTGGTCAAAGTACAGGTTTGGGGAGGCCTGGCAAGTTGACTACATCACACTGCCTCAGAGCCGCCAGGGTAAGCGCTATGTGCTTACAATGGTGGAGACAAGTACAGGATGGTTGGAGGCATATCCTGTGCCTCATGCCACAGCCAGGAATACTATCTTAGGTCTTGAAAGGCAAATTCTGTGGAGACATGGTACTCCAGAGAGAATTGAATCAGATAATGGGACCCATTTCAAAAATAGTCTGGTTACTGATTGGGCTAAAGAGCATGGTATTGAGTGGATATACCATATCCCATACTATGCACAAGCCTCAGGGAAGATTGAAAGGTATCATGGTCTGTTGAAAGCTACCCTAAAGGCAATGGGGGTTGGAACTTTCAAAAATTGTGATAAAAATTTGGCAAAGGCCACCTGGTTAGTGAATACCAGGGGATCCATCAATCGGGCTGGGGCTGCTCAATCAGGCCTTTTGCATACTACAGATGGGGATAAAGTCCCTGTGGTATGTGAAAGAAACTTGTTGGGTAAAAGTGTCTGGGTGTATCCTGCTTCAGGCAAAGGTAAACCTGTCCGGGGTATTGCTTTTGCTCAGGGACCTGGACATACTTGGTGTGTGGTGATGGAGGATGGTGAGGTACAATATGTACCTCAGGGTAATTTGACGCTGGGAGAGAACTCTTGATTTAACAACTGGTAAGGTATAGAGCCTGTACGTAATGTATGGTATGGAATAAGGGGTGGAATGTCCTGGTTTGAGCCAGGATGAAGCCAGTTTTTCTTTTGCTGATTCCTTTTTTCATTTCAGTGAGCTTTCTTCAACTAGCAACTGCGTGTTCTGCTAGGTTGATAAGACACTGGAATGTTTTTGTAATTGCTGGGCCCTCAAGGTCGTGCCTTTGCTCTGCCGGCTCAGACACTGCGGGGGGGATCTCTGGCACCCCCCGTGGGAGGCTGGGTTAGACGAACAGCAAAACTGGCCAGAGATATTCCATTCCATATATCTACGTAGGCTCGGGGGAAGGTCGGAGATGACAGAAGAAAACTTCCTTCCTTCTTGCTTTGCTCTCTCGCCGCTTCGCTTCGCCTCTCTGTCTGCCTTCCTTCTTCTCTCTCTCTCTCTCTTTCTTTTGTTCGTGGCCGGCGTCTGGGAAAACACCATCTGCCCATCATCGTCGACCCATCGACCTCAAGCCCTCCTGACCCTCGTAACTCTCTGCCTTTCTCCAGGAGCAGCTTCGGGATTCCTCGAAATTGTCTCATCTGAGGGAAGTGCTGTGGGAGTTGCTGGGGGTGGGGGGAGGCGAGAGGCTTCTACCCACACCTTTGTATAATCACATATATATATACATTTATACTATTATATCACATATTAGTATTCTAAATAAATCTGCACTGTTCAGTTTTCAATCTAGCCAAGTCTCTCTCTTTTTTTTCTCTCTCTCCTTCCCTACCTGGGTGGGAGGGGGAAGGGATCGAGAGCATTGTTGTCAAACTGAGTCAAACGTTGACACCTGACCATGGTTGTGCAGCAAGCAAAGGAGGGATTACAGCAAAGAACTGAAGAGTTGCAGCAAGAGAATAAAGAGTTACAGCAAAGGATTGAATGGTTGCAGGGAGAGATTGAAGGGTTAAGAAAGCAGGGAAAGGAGAGGAGAACTGGTGCCACCCTGTCTTGCTCAGGTGATAAATGTGGGGAACTTGCTAATTGTGAGGATTCCTCAGGTTCTGGTAGTCAGGATACTGAGGTCCCGGATTACTTTAATACACTAAAGAAATGTAAGCCCGTAAACTCTGAGCAATCAGATAGAAAATGTGTGAGTTTTCATTTTGGGATGGAAAAGCAGCGCCCGATTTTGGAATCAAAGCCACAGCCGCAAAAGCAGCAAGTCCCCGCGCAGCTGCAGCCTCCCCTCTCCAAAAAGCAGGAGGAGGGACTAAGGGCAGATTTTAGGATATTGAACGAGTCAGTTAATAACTTTATGACACATGGCACTCAAAGGATTAGTAATTTGGAGAGAAATGCCCATAAAGTTTCCACGATTATGGACAATAATACTCAAAGGATTAGCAATTTGGAGATAGATGTTCATAATAGAATTCAAAGGATTGGCGAATTGGAAAAATATCTCCACCGACTTTCCACAAATATGGACAAAGTCCCAACTAATTTATCATCTCACTACACCAGTTCTGAGGAGGAGGAGAGAATAGAGCATAAACAACTGCGCCCGGTTGTGAGAACTTCTTTTTCTCTTGACAAAGATACCCTGAGGAAGAAAGATGTGGTAGTTAAGGAAATATACACCATTAGAATTGGCACAAATTAAAAAACAATACAGCAGGCTCCCATCTGAGACGGAAATTGAATATGTAATGAGAGTGTCCCTCACAGGAGGAAACGAGATCAGGTTAAATGAACAAGAAGCTAGAAGGTTCTGGGGATCCGGAATTATTCTAACGACTGGAGATAGGGGGCACCACTGGTCCCTAACCCACCGAGCAGCTTTTTGTGTTGGCTCGAGTGATCCCGCTAGCCGAGGAGATCCGAGGACCCTGCGGAGGGGCTATTTTAACCTTTTGGACAACGTCCAAAATGCTGCTGTAATTCAAATGATTTATGACCATGATTTAATACCAGATCAAGAAAGTCCTATGAGCCTTCGAGTGAAACCAGAAAGAATGAAGGTTTTAATCAGGGGGCTCCCTCGGTCATTTAAAGAGGTAGCCATGCAAATCAAACATAAACTCGAAAATGGAGATCTGCGAGGATTTACATGGTCTGATTTGGCCAAAGAATTGATAAATTACAGCAAGAATTATTATGATGCATCTGATTCTGAATATGTTCACAAGCCTCCTGCAGTCAGACAAGTCACTCGACCCTTCTATGCTGACGTGGCTGCCAGGCCACCCCAGGATCCTCCTAAGCAGTGGGGGAGATTACGGGGTGACTGGACAGTCGTGGGTAGATCTAAAAACAACAGAAAGCCAAACAGCACCCGTAAAAGCCAATACCCTGAAAACAAAAGTGCTTCATCTCGAGGTGATGACAAGGGCTCTACGCTAAGCTTAAGGAGGAAGCCAGGCGTATAATTATCCCACCGAAGCTTTTGTCTCAAGATTATTCTTACCAGTATCTGAAAGACCTAGTAGAAAGTTGGGCTACACGGCCCAGCTCAAGGTCTAATTCAAGAGAGAGATCCAGGGAAAAACTCAACAAGTCGGGAAACTAAATAGCCCTCCTTCTGCCAAGAAAAAGAAATCAAAAAGAAAAACAAAAAGACGGGGCCGGGGGGGGGGGAGAAAAAACAAAATCTTGATACAGGAAATGAAAATGATCAACAGGAAAATGACAAACAATCAGGCCCTAAAGCTTCCAATCCTCCAAAAGATTGGCAGAATGTACTAAGATTAGTTCAAAACAAAAATGGGGACTTGGAGCTTACCTGTGCTGTTGGGCCAAGGCGCTATCCTGTAACATTTGTGGTAGACACAGGAGCACAGATTTCCACGCTAAAAGCCGATGTAGCTGAACAATGTGGTATTAAACCAGCTCTAAAGCCAATATATGTAAGTGGAGCATGTGGCAACTCTGGTTTACAAAAAACAGCTGAAGTCACTTTAAATCTACCAGGAGAGGAAAAACCAATTCGGACTGAAATGATCGTGGGTGACATTCCTTGCAACTTGTTAGGAATGGATGTTCTCGTGGGCCGAGCGTGGAGAGATGAGAATGGTCGCTGCTGGGATTTTGGCACACCCACACTAAAGCTGAGGTTGCTACAACGTGCTCCCCGTCTGCCACAAAGCAGGATCACAAATGTGAGACAATATTCCATTCCTGTAGCTGCTAAGGAAGACATCAAAGAAGTAATTTCTGATTTAAAACAAAAGGGCATTATTGTGCCCTGTCATTCACCATTTAACTCCCCAATTTGGCCTGTAAGAAAACCCAATGGTAAATGGAGAATGACAGTCGACTACAGGAAATTGAATGCCAATACAGATGCACTCACAGCTGCTGTACCTAACATTGCTGATCTGGTGTTAGAAATCCAGGAAGCAGCACACCCAGTGCTGGCCTCCCTGGACATAAAGGATATGTTCTTCCAAATCCCTATTGATCCTAAGGACCAAAAGTATTATGCCTTCACTTGGGATGGGGTGCAGTACACTTTCACAAGGTTGCCCCAGGGGTATAAACACTCGCCCACACTGGCTCATCACGCACTTGTGTGTCAACTGGAAAACATTCCAGAAATCAGAAATAATTCCAAGGTAAAAGTCTATCAATACATAGATGATGTGCTGGTAGGGGGCCAGAGTGAGGGGGAGGTAAAAGCAGTTTATGATGCCATAATTAAGCATTTAATAGGCATGCAAATAGAAATCCCTGAAGAGAAAAGGCAATCCCCATCCCAAGAGGCAAAATTTCTGGGAATAAGGTGGAAAGGGGGGACCTGGAATATTCCTTCCGATACTTTATCTTACCTAGGAGAGATAAAGGCACCCACCAATAAGAAAGAGCTACAAGGAATACTAAGAACCCTTCAGTATTGGAGAAAGCATATCCCAGATCTATCCATCATAGCACGTCCTCTTTTTGATCTATTAAAGAAGAATCGTCACTGGGAATGGGATCAGTCTCATGATGAGGCCCTTGAACTATTATTATTGGAGGCGCAAACCTACCAAACTCTGGGGCCCCTTCACCCAGAGGATCCAATAATAATAGAGTGGGGGTTTTCAGCCAGTGCCTTATCGTATCACTTTTGGCAACAGGGACCTACTGGGAGTACTCGACCAATTGGCTTTTACTCTCAGTCATTGAAGGATTCAGAAAAACAATATTCTGTTCTGGAAAAGGGATTGCTAACAGTGTGTACAGCACTAAAAGAAATCAGCAAGATCATTAAAAAACAAAAAGTAATTCTTCGAGGCCCTTTCAAGGGAGTTAGCCAAGTTCTATCTGGAAAGGCTCCTCCAGAAGGAATATCCCAAAAGGGTACAATCAGAAAATGGTATAGTCAAATTGAGTACTATTCTGGACTGTTCCAACTTGAAGAAGGCCCAGATAAACAATTAAAAATTCAGGAACAAATTGAATCTACAAATGAAAAGGGTTTGATAATGAAAGTTCCCAGTCCTATCAAAGAAGCCCCAGAATATAGAAGTGAAATGGTTAATGCTTGGTTCACAGATGCTTCATCCCAAAGAGAAGGGAAAACTTGGTTGTTCAAATCTGCTGCAGTTAAACCTGCCACAGGCGAACAAATCATAAACCAAGATAAGGGCAGTGCCCAGGTGGGAGAATTGGAAGCTGTTCTTAATGTTTTCCTAAAAGAAAAGGCCTCCAAGGACACTGTGTACATTTACACAGATTCCTTTGCGGTTTTTTAAAGGCTGCGTGGAATGGATTACTTTCTGGGAAAGTAACAATTGGGAAATTAATGGAGTGCCCGTCTGGCATAAAGAGAAGTGGCAACAAATTCTGAAAATTGCCAAAAAGAATCCTAATTTTCATGTAGGATGGGTACCTTCACACCAAGCTGCTCTAAAGGATGAAGATAGTAAGTGGAATAACTATGTTGATGAGCTAGCTAGGATTGATGTGAAGGAAATCCGATTAGCTATCACGGAAGGAGAAAATCAGGAATGGAAAAGATTGCTCGAATGGCTCCACTGTAAGAAGGGCCATTCAGGAATCTTTGATTTATACAAAGAGGCACAAGCCCGTGGGTGGCCTGTCAGCCATGAGCAGTGCAAAACAGTCATTTCCTCATGTGATCTTTGCAAAATTAGACTTGGGGAACATCCTGTAACAACTGACACTCTGCATATCAGGGAAGGAAAACCCTTGTGGTCCACATGGCAGGTGGACTACATCGGTCCCTTCCGAAGATCAGGAAACAAACAATATGTCATTGTGATTGTGGAGGTGGTGTCAGGATTGACCTGTGCCGAAGCTGTTTCTAAGGCAAATGGTGAAAACACGGTTTGCTTCTTAGAAAAGGTCTTTGGGATTCTACCTAAACCCACAAATATCCAATCTGACAATGGAACTCACTTCACCTCACACCTTGTACAACAGTGAGCTAGGAGGGAAGGTATTAAATGGACATTTCATGTCCCATACTACCCACAAGCTAATGGAATAGTGGAACGCACTAATGGGTTAATTAAAAGCCTTATTCGCCCACAGGACTCGAAATGGGATGAAAGGTTAAGGTATGCAGTCACTACTATAAACAATAGGTGGGGGGTGAACGGGTGCCCCCCCCCGAATGCCTTTTTCCTTGAGTTACCCACTCAAGATCACAGAAAAAATAAAAGGTCTTTTAAGCAATCTAAAACTCCTCTCCATCCTGGACAAATTGTCCTGGCAAATTTGCCACACATTGGTAAGGTCAAGCTCACCTTACAAACACCGGTGAATTCAAATACATGGGTTGCATCTGATTTAAATGACAAACAACACAAAATCAGTACAAGATGGATAATTCATGTTGAGTAAATCGGTGTTTCAGTTTTGTATGTATGTTTGTATCTCTGTGTATTTATGTCTAATGATGATAATCAATATATTGCAAAGCATGACATCTTAAAGAGCCAGAGACATCCTGGTGACAGTACCAGGCCTGATCAACCTGCTACTGGACTCCGGAGGAGTTACTCTGTGACCGCTGTGGGACTGATCACCCCATGGCCTAAACAAGGTGCTCTGTAACATTGTCTCCTCCTATACTTGCCTTTGAGTTGTTGTTTGCAATATATTATCTTGGATGGAAATAATTAAGAACATTATTACAAAACTCACTGAAGTGACAAGAACTTGGTTCAAATTTGGGAATTCCCTAAATAGATTATATTTTTCTTTTCTTTTTCCAATAGAATTGAAAACTGAGTTTGTGTTATAATAACTACAATTATTCTATTCCTAACCTTGTATCCGTGTGTAGCCAGCATATGTCCTTCGTGAATGAACTGTGCTCGAGCAAGACGACTTCACTCAAGATTCCCACTGATCAAGTCTGATACTGCAGCTGGGATCCAAGGGTGAATGATAATATAAATGCTCTCTTCATGTTCAAGAATAACAATTGAACGATCTAATGACTGTCAGAGATTATAAGAGTCTGATATGTTAGTAAGAGTTTGATATGTTAGTAAGAATGCGGTTTAGACTAGATGATTGGTAAATTTGAGTGTTTACAATGTTTTATTAATACTGCGTATAACTTATTTGTTAAAACTAGTAATAATTAGTGATCATGGAGTTTTTGAAGATATGTTAGATTATTAGACATATGATTGTATATACTTATACTGTATGGGAATTGTTCTCTTGTTCATACATATATATTCCAACTAACACTCAAGGAGGGGAAGGATCAAATGAGGAGGAGAAGGATTTGGGCAGGAATCCAGATATAATATATATTAATGCACATAAAACTTCACTTTACACCTTGCTGCCTTAAAAGCCATGGGGTGAGATGTGGGAAACTGTTCTTTTCTTCCCCACATAAGTCTAAACAAAATGCCTTTTAAGCCAGCGAAGGCCTCTCCTGATTATCCCCAGCTAACGGACTAAAACAGACTTGCTTCTCAAGGACAACTGAACCCAAAACAATAGATGTGGTCCGGAACAGAAAGGATGGGCGACAAGCCATCCTGTGCCCCTGGTAATCACCACCCTAACTTGGGGCTCATGGACGCTCATTGGCTCTGGACAGTGACACTGACTGGACAGGTGGGTCAGGGGTTATCAAAGGCAGCGAGTGCAGCAGGTGGGCCCTTCCCTCCTCCCTGAGGCCCGTTTGGACACTTTCTGCGTGGGACACCCCCCTGCTGCGGACACTGGTGCTGGGACCCTCCCTGCCCCGGGTCCAGCCTGAGCCTCAGCACCGAGCATGCCGGGGTCCCGAGCCCTGGACAGTTTCTCACTATATACATATTTATATCCCTGGTAGCCATTTACATTTGCATTGTCCCTAAACATCATCCCTCGGTTTGTGTTAACCCTTAATAAACCGATTACTTTGTGGAGTAAACCCTGCCCTTAGAGGCAATTTCTGAGCGTGGTTGGGTGGGGGGTGCTTTCGAACTACCTCCCTGAAATACGGTCCCGCAGTGGCCATTCCTCTGTGAGAGGCAGCGCCACGTGTGACCCTTGGTCTTATTCAAAAACCCCTCCACATCGGGGGGGGGGGGGAAGTTGCAAAAGTATCCTGACAGCCGGTAGCCCCCCAGTACCGGCTTGCGACAATGATGGAGCCCTGCTCTCCTGGAGATGGCTAAATACTGTGCTGGTTTGGTTGTGGCATGGGTTTGGTAGCAGGGGAGGGGCCCCAGGAGTGCCACCTGTAAGAAACTACTGAAAGCTCCCCTGGCTCCAAAAAGGCGGCCACACCTCTGGCCCATCAGAGACAATGGATGCGCCTCTGCAATTAACATATGGAATAAGAAAAAATTGACTGATATAAGACCTGAAAGCAGACGAGAAAGGGAGATGGAGAGCAGAGTTGAGAGCAATGCTGGAGCAGATACCAAGGTTGGTGAGTCAGGAGAGGGAGGAGGTGCCTGAGCAGAGATTCCCCTGCAGCCCATGATGAGATGGCAGCTGTCCCTCTGCAGTCCATGGAGGTCCAGGGTGAAGCAGCTCATGAAGGACCACAGTGGAGAAGATGTGGACCTGCAGCCGTTCCTGATGGACTGCACCTTGTGGGAGGGACTCATGTTGGAAGACACTTTCCCATGAGAGAGACCCCGTGGTGGAGCAGGGGAATACTGTAAGGAATCTTTCTCCCTGAGGAGGAAGAAGTGGCAGAAAACAACATGCGACAAACTGACTCTAAACCTCATTCCCTGTCCCCCTGTGCTGCTGGGAGGAAGGAGGTAGAGAAATTAAGAACAAAGTTATTTGGGCTCAGAAAGAAGGGAGGGGTGGGGTGAGGTATTTAAGCTCTGTTGTTTTTTTCTGTTGTTCTTTTTTGTCCTGTTTGCATCTGATTAGCGATAAATTAAATTGATGTTTTTTTCCCAAAATTGAGTCTGTTTTGCCTGTGACCATAATTACCTTCTTTGTCCTTGTCTCGACCTATGAGCTTCTAGTTGTTTTTTGTCCTCCCCATCCCATAGTGGGGAGGGGTTGTGGGGTGGTGGTGAGCAGCCACGTGGTTCTTTCTTGTCAGTTAGGCCCAAACCATGACAAACACCTGTCTGCTGATGGAAAGTAGTGAATTAATTATTTGGTTTGCTTTGCTTGTGTTGGCAGCTTTTGCTTTCCCTATTAAACTGTCTTTAGCTCAACCCAAGAGTTTCTCACTTTTACCCTTCTGATTCTCTCCCCCATCCTACTGAGGGGGAGTGAGTGGCTGTGTGGTGCTTAGTTGCTGGCTGGGGTTAAACCATGACAAACACCCCAAATGAGGTTGTATATTTGGTTCCCCTTGGAGGGGCTAGGGTGCTGGCATTATCTTGGTAGTCCAGGGGTATCCTTTCTTCTTTGTGGATGGCTTTAAGATTGTGAGTAACAAAAAGTCCTTATCTTCAAGGTGGGGACTGTTCTCCTTGCAGTGAGCTGGAGTCCTTTAGTTATGCTGAATGTCCTGATTTGAGCCAGGATGAAGCTACTTTTCCTTTTACTGATTTTTTTTTCCTTCAGTAAGTGTTCCAGCTTGACTGATAACAAGCACTGGAATGTTTTTCTAACTTCTGGGACTCCAAGGTCATGTCTTTACTCTGCTGGCTCAGGCCCATAGGAGGCTGAATTAGACAGACAGCAAAACTGACCAGAGATATTCCATTCCATATATCTACGTAAGCTCAGAGGAAGGTCAGAGATCACAGAAGACAACTAACTTCCTGCTTCTTCTTCCTTTCTCTTCTGTCCATGGCCGGCGGCCGGGGAGGACCCTGTCCATCCATCACCATCGACCCCCAGGTTCGAGCTCTCCTGACCCTCATAACTCTGTGCTCTCTCTGGCAGCAGTACAGGACTTTTTGGGACTGTTCACAGCTAAGGAGAGTGCTGTGGGAGTTGCTGGGGGTGGGGGGAGGCAATAGGGGTTCTGCACATACCTGAACACATTTGTATATAATTGTATATATTTTCTTTTATCATTAGTGTTTAATTAAAGCTGTGTAGGTTAGTTTTCAATCCAGTAAAATCTCTCTCCGAATTCTCTCTCTCCTTCCCTACCCGGGTGGGAGGGGATCAAGAGCATTGTTGTCAATCCTGAGTCGAACTGTGACACTGACTTAACCATGTTTATGCAGTATACAATGTAAAATATATATTTCTTAAAAAGCTAATACAATTTAATATTATTAGGAAAGTTCATACAATTTCATACTATAATGACTGATTAGTACAGTTGTTAGGGAAGGCTATTTTCCTGACAAAGCTCTTCCTGTTGCTCTTGAAATTCCTTGCAAGTCTCAACTCCAACTGAGCTTTAACTTTCTTGATACCATCCCTATATGCCTGGGCAATGTTCCTCAATTCCTCCTCTGTAGCCTGTCTGCTTTATTTCTTCTCATGCTACCTTTATGTGTTTGAGCTCCATTATTAACGTCCTTTACTTCTGCAGAGCATGCTGTCCTTCAGCACAGTATAATCCCATTTACCTGAAAGTTTTATCTATCTTTGATAGAAGCTTTTGGGTCTCAGGAGACATCCCTCTAACAAAGAAGGAAAGAGATCAGCTCTAAAAGGCACGTCGGGCAAAAAGTTTTTTCTAATTATTTTAGTGGTGTACTTCCCGTAAAGCCATACCTTCCATTTCTAGCTGTTTTCTTCAGATTAAATGGCTTAGAGGCCCATAAATATATGCCCAAATATATTGTAGCCTCTGAAAATAAATAGAATATGGCAGAAACTGCATTTAAGCAAAGTTTAACTATCTAGACCATTTATCTAAAGCAGCTTTTAATTTTACAGAAGATCAGCTATTCCTAAGATACATGTATTCATGTAAGCATGGTATGTTTATTTTCCATTTCCTAGAAATACTAACTTACAAATATTTTAATTGTCTTTAATTTACTATGATGAAGTAATTGTTCTCCTATACCTACTAACAGTGTTTTGAAACTATAAGCTATCTTGTGCTGCTCCCACAGTGAATAAGAAGTCTGAAATAACAAGCTTTATTCTTTCCTTTGATTTCTTTTTATTCTTCCCATGCTCTCCAAGTTTGCACGCTCTTCTAACTCCCTCTCTCCACAGTAATGTAACCTTTCTGTCTCTCTTACCTATCTAGGTCAATGTTACATCCTCTGAACATGTAGTTTTATCAACATCCAATAGACACAAAGTCTAATCTAAAGTTTGGACATGCAAAATATATAAATATTTAACCTTGAGGTGCAATGACTCACAAATTTGCATATCTGAATGCAAGTCAGGGTGAGCTTGAAATCCAAACCGTATGTTTATAGGTAGTCACAACCAATAAAGTCTTTCTCATAGACAGCAAACCTTCAAGTAGGCCAGAGAGACTTTATCCCATATACAACAAATCCTTTCCTGTCTCAATTGTCTCAAAAATGTATGTTTCGATGATATCTTTGTATACTATAGAGATCCTTTGCTTTTACTAAACACAGTTTTAAAACAGTAAAAATTTTAAAATTTTAAATCAATAAAACTCACCCTTTGACTCAGTTTGACAACAATGCTCTCAATCCCCACCCAGGTAGGGAAGGAGAGAATTCGGAGAGAGATGCTCTGGATTGAAAACTAAACGACACAGCTTTAATTAAACACCAATGATAAAAGAAAAGATATACAATTATATACAAATGTGTCCAGGAAACATACAGAACCCCTATTGCTTCCCCCCACCCCCAGCAACTCCCACAGCACTCTCCTTAGCTGCAAACAGTCCCGAAAAATCCCGGAGCTGCCAGAGAGAGCACAGAGTTATGAGGGTCAGGAGAGCTCGAACCTGGGGGTTGATGGTGATGGATGGACAGAGTCCTCCCCAGACACCGGCCATGGACAGAAGAGAAAGGAAGAAGAAGCAGGAAGTTAGTTGTCTTCTGTGATCTCTGACCTTCCTCTGAGCTTACATAGATATATGGAATGGAATATCTCTGGTCAATTTTGCTGTCTGTCTTATTCAGCCTCCTATGGGGGGATCATAGATCTCCCCGTAGTGTCTGAGCCGACAGAGTAAAGGTGTGACCTTGAAGACCCAGCAGTTACAAAAGCATTCCAGCTGTTATCAGCCCAAGCTGGGATACCTTGCTACTAGTTAAAAGAAAGCTTACTGAAGGAAAAAAATTCAGTAAAAGGAAAAGTAGCTTCATCCCAGCTCAAACCAGGTCAATATCACAGAATAAAATCCACCATTGTGCACAGAATTATCCCATTTCTTTTAAAACTGACATAACTGCAGAGAATTCAAATAACCTATTTAAAAAAAAAAAAAAAGTAGCCAACTAGTGCCTTAATAGTTGTTTAGGTATAAAAGTGTAAGTAGACAATAGCAAATGAATCCAGAAGATAGCTAAAATGGGAATGCAAGGTTGGAAAAACAAATGGCTATTTGTAATGGATGTACCCACTCTGAGCGAACAGTATTCTGGTTCAGGCACTACTAAAAATAGGCCTGACTGAAATCATCCTTGATGTGCAAACCTTGACAACTGTGCTAAGCCACATCTTCTCAGGATCTAAGGAATCTTGGCCATGTCTTATCTAGAGTTAACAGTACCAGCCTGAGCTGGGACAAGACAAAACTAAAACTGCCATGGCTGCACTCCTGCACATACACTAAAGTCAATCACTTTATTCTATAAATAGCTGTATTCCCTCCAAGCCCATTGAGTTCTCCTGTATGGCATCAGGCTGCATAGTGGTGTTTTCCCCCTTGAGCGGGGATGCCTCTTAAGGTTACTCAAGGTTGAGAGACCCCTTACGCAGCATCTGATATCTATAATGAGGTAAACAACATTTTACATTAGGCCTTGTCGCAAGCTGATGCTAGGGGCTACCGGCTGTCAGGATGCTTCTGCGACTCCCCCCCCCAGTGTGGAGAGCTTTGTGAATGAAACCGAGGGCTCACACATGGCGTTCACCTCTCACAGAGGAATGGCTGCGGCAGGACTGTATTTTAGAATACCCCTCCTCACCACGCTCACAAATTGTTACTGAGACCAATGTTTGGTTTACGAATCAACTGGTTTATTAAGGGTTGACACAAACTGAGGGACCAAGGTTCAGGAGAGGTAGACTAGGGATAGATCAGGAAAATAATTCAAAGGTACTATGGTCTTATTAAATGTACATTCCGAGGAGAGGTGTGGAATCAATGGAGTAAAAGGGTAGGAGTTGAGCCCAACAAGAAAGTTAGAGCGTGTGTGTGCGTTTACCCTTCCGTAGGTGTGGTTCCTGGGATGCAGCTGGCAGGGCTCGGCAGGAGGTCTGTAGGGGGGCCAGCTTCCCGGTAACAGGGGCGACTCCCCAGCAGGCAGGCAGGCAGGCAAACGCGGCTCCTCCAATCCCGGGGCAGAGCGGCAGGCGCGGACCGGGCAGACAGCTGCGGGCCCCGGTCCGGTTTGGCTCCGGTAGGCTCCAGCGGGCAGCAGTCCCTCGAGACGAGGCTGGCTCCCCGCGGAGCGGGTACAGGTGGCCCCCCCTTTGGCTTCTCCGGGCAGCAGTTGCGTGGCAGCCCCCGCTTCCCTCTCGGCTTCTCTGGGCAGCCGTGCTGGCGTTCCAGGCGGCTTCTGGTGCTGCAGCAGGGTCTCCTCCCGGGCAGGCAGAGAGCACCAGCCTGCAGAACTTGCCCTCTTTTATGGATCAGAAATCACTGTTCGAGAAAGTACCACTGTTCAAATTAGCCAATTAGCACTGGCCAGGTACATACTCTGTCAGAGGCAGTCTGTTGTCCATTTTTCCTGCCAGTTATCATAACCCTTATGCTCTTTTCTTGTTGTGGACTTATCTGGGTCTGTTCCATTCTGTCCTTGGCTAAATCAGCAAAAAGACGCCACTCTTGTTTTGCTGGCTTGAAAGGCATTTTGTTTAGTCCTATGTGGGGGGGAGAGAAGATGGACCGTTCCCCACAGGCCTAAAAGTATATTGCATGCTAGCAACATTTATATATCCAGCTACAGCTTAATTATTACAAACGTAGTTAGTAGAGTGTTTGACCACTGTCTAAATTATAATTTAAATAATAATTTTACTCATTACCTAACCAGTGTTTAATTACCAGTCAATTATTGCTTAACCACCATTTGATTACCATTTCATTTTAATTCAATCATCAATTAACTATAAGTTGTTCATCATTTAATAATTAATAAAAGCCTTTTAGTTAACCCCACAACGACTTATCTTAATAATTCACCTGTAACACCGCTGCATGTGCAAGTTTAAACTGAACTGTTAATTAGGGGCAACGGTGGCTGTTAGGGCAAATAGCTGGAGGAAGTCTTCGCTTCATATATCTCTTTGCGGATACTTTCGTCTTGTTCCTGTGTGTGGGGTGAAGTTGCGCAAGACAGTTGTCACTGCTCTGGATACGGTTCCTTCCGCTTCTCCACCCTCCAGACAGCTAAACAACTTTCTCTGCGCGCAGAGTCTACCTATTCCTGTATAGTGTCCAGTCTTGGGGAGGTTAGTGACTCTACAGGCGATAACAGAGATACCGTAAGCCACCTCGCATGTACCACTCCCTCTTTCCTAGCCGCCTCCGCCTGGAAGCGCGCAGGCGTGCAGGCCTTAGCATCCAGGAGGCGGAGCTGACGCAAGCGGACTGGAGGAATCGGGTTCCTCCACCCTTCAATTTTTTCTCTTTTTTGCGTCTTCCTTTAGTCCTTCTGCGCGTCTCTCGTTCTGCTGTGCTGCTGCAAAAGGGAAGCAGCGGTGGCGCACGCAGCTTTTGTGTCCTACATCTTCTTGCTCTTCGCTCTCCCAGAAACAGTTCAGGGCCGCCTGCAGCGCCTCCGACATCGGCCGTAGGGTTTTTCGCTTCGTCCTCTTTCCCCCTCCCAGGAGCAGGTACGTGGGCGCTGCGGAGCGGCTGTGGGGGATGCGGGCTCGGGTTTCTGCCAACTGTCAGCGCGGTGGCGATGTGAGCAGAGGAGCAGCGCGGGAGGCGCTTGGGCCCCGCGGCGTTTCTGCTGCCTTCCGCGAGGTGAGGGGTAGCAAGGCGTCTCTAGTCTCCTTTGGTAGTCTTCCTCTTCTCTTTGATGCGGCGGATGCTGCGGAGGGAGGTCGCGGGCCGGGTTGGCGCACACTCCACCCCCTTAGTGGGGCAGACAATGGGAGCGAGACAAAGGCTTCCTCAGCTCTCTGTAGGAGAGGGAAGATGGGGGCTGAGTGGAACAGTGTAGCATGTTGCCCCGAAAGCAGGGTCCGTCACCTGGTGTGCAAGAAGTCAATCCACAAAGAGTCGAGATATTTGTTTTAGTATCCAGGTCTGTGCGGAAAAGGAGGCAGGGTGTCGGTGCCGTACAGGGGTTTGTGAGAGGCCCCGGGGCGGCGGGGAGTACCCCGGGCTCCACATTTCCGGCTTGGCACCCTTTCTTTATTTTTGTGTTCGTTACCCTGGTAGCCTCCGGGTCTTTTGTGTTCCGGGGGGGAGGGGGAGGCGGAGGCGACTGAAACGTACCATATTTTGAGCACTTGGCGGTGCCTTCCCTTTTGTCTGACTCATTGAGCTGGATTTGTCATTGGGAAATGCTGAGTTTGATCTGTGTTCTTCGCTTTTACTTCGTCTTTTTGCTTCACTTAGAACACTATTAGGTGTGTACCTCAAATATCCTTGCTGTTACTTTGGTTTTTGGAGGGGTTTTTTTTGTGGTTCATTTTTTAGTGGAGGATATTTAGATAAGTATTTATACTGGCCAGTTTAGCCCTATCGCTGACTCAATTCCAAGGTTTTATTGTTGATTTAAAATTAGTTTATATTCCCTTTATTATAGTAAAATAAGTATTAGGATAACTTTAATTGCATTTAAGTGTTCGGATTCAGTTGTAGTTCATTGGGAGTGCACTTGGTGTGCAATAAAGCTTGGTTATATTGATCATTCAACTAATCTCAGTATCTGCTGTTATTTGGAACTAAAAGGATGTCTTAGTTATGAGACTTTGTTAACTATAATAATAAAGTATTTCTGTTCCTCTCTTAGTTTAGCTGGATAAATTTGCCAGTAACTGTGAAGGTCAGTAATGTAAATTACTGTTTGACTTAACATGCTGAATAAAATAGCTCTTCCTTATATTGGGGGATTAGAGTTAAGTGGGGACATCTCAGAGGGTTAAGACTTCCTTGGTTTTGGGGTAGAATAAATTTTTTATATTTTTTGCAAGGGTTTGGTTGTAACCACCCAACCAAAAGATTGGGGGATGCATTTGTAAGGCTGTGAGAGAGCAAACATCTCTTAGGTCTCTGATCATAGCCAGTTGTTTTCTGTTCTTGATGTGAAATAGAAATTAAAATGTTTAAGATTACTACCTCATGATGCTGCATTTTTTTGATTGAATATAAGTATCTTTGCTCCATTTTCCTCTAGAAAAGAAGCTGTAGTCATGTTAAATGAATTTCATATTTTCCTCTTACAGTGGATGAATGCTTGGATGCTTCAGTTCTGAGGGTTGTTGGAACTGACAGCCTTCAGAGATATAAATAGAAGCTTATTTCAGATGTTTTGTGTCTGAGCCTTTAGCTTAGCCTGTCACATTGCAGCCCTGTGACAGGCGGAAGCTAATGCACTTACCCATGTGACCCAAGTTTCTAAGAAAAGTTCAGGAAAGCAGATATGTGATGTTATTAGCTAGTTTTCCAGGGAAGTAGAGATGAATTTGTAAGGCCTTTGTCGGGCTAGTTGCTGATCTTCATAGAAAAAATTATAGGGAAGAATTGGAGAAGTCTGTAAGCTCTCTTCTGAAAACTTCACTTTCACTGTTGGTTCAAATGATTAAATGGCATATTTTAGTGTCCTGGTTAGTAGATTAAATTCTGGAAAGTATTATAACCTAGTCAGGTGATACATGGATCTTAAAGAGTGTGAAAAAGCACAATTTCTTGAGCATTGAATAACAATTTGATCTTTCAACTAGGGGCAGGTATTTCAAGTAGTGAAAGACTGTGCTGACAAAGGAGCCGTGAAGACTCTTATTTGTAATATGTTAATACCAGCATTAATACATAAAGCTAAATTTAGTAAGTGGTGAAACATGCTAATTTAAAAGCAGAACAAGTCAATTGAGATTGGTGTTAGTGTATTGTGATAGCACTTTGAGCTTACCTGCATAACGGCAGAAGTACGATCTTTATTTGTATTATAATACCATAGAGCTACAATAAAGATGAGAATATTTTAGGTCTTAGATTTTCTGTTGTGTCCATTGACTGGTGTATGGCTGTAAAACTGCAATCTGTTGAGAGATATCAGAATGGACTGCCCAGGGAAGTGGTGGAGTCTCCATCCCTGGAGGTCTTTAAGGAGAGACTGGACGTGACACTTAGAGCCATGGTCTAGCCGATGTGGTGGTGTTAGGTCATAGGTTGGACTTGATGATTTTGGAGGTCTTTTTCAGCCTCAATAATTCTGTGATTCTGTGAAGTGTGAGTTTGCTTTGTAGTACTGAAGCAAAGGTATAAATCATTGAAGTCCTGTGACTGCAAGCAGGCAAACAGATATCTGTTTTGAGGGCCTGTTGTACATGTTGTTGCCAGTTAATATTCAGTTTTGGGCTTTATATGCAATTTAAGCAGAGTTAAAGGTCTTGTTATGGAAAATTCTCCTAAAGGTATAAAATATTTTTTAAATTACTATTGCCCATACTTCAGTGATTTTTGTTCTGTTTAACAAATGTGTTGTGAAAGTATGAACTGCTAATAATGGGATTAGCATCAGAATGATGCAAGGTCAACATGTCTGAAAAAGTGGAGTTCTTTTGGAGTCTGCAAAAAAAAGCTGTGCTAATTACCAGAATTGTTTAGTAGACCCAAACTTGGTCAGTCTTATTCTACCCATCTAGCTGTGGATTTTTTCTACCCTGTAAATGCTCAGAGGTTGGTAAAAAAGCTTTTGTTAGCCATTGAATTCAATTTGGTTGTAACCTGCATGCACAACTCTGTGTCTGGCAAGTATATTACTTCTCAGTATAACTACATGTATTAGGTTTGCATGGTAAGGTTTTTGTAGTGGTGGGGTGTGTGGTGGGCACAGAAGTGGCTTCTGTGAGAACCTGCTAGAAGCTTCCCCTATGTCTGATAAAGCCAATGCTAGCCAACTCCAAGACTGACCTGCTACTGACTAAAGCTGAGCCAATCAGCAATGGTGGTAGTAACATATTTAAGAAGGGGGGAAAAACTCAGCAACAGCAGCTGGAAGAGAGTAGTAAGAATATGAGAAACAACTGCAGACACCAAGGTCAGTGAAAAAGGAAGGGGAGGTGGTGCTCCAGGTGCTGGAGTAGAGATTCCTCTGTAGTCTGTTGTGAAGACCATGGTGAGGCAGGCTGTCCCCCTGCAGCCTGTGGAGGACTGCACTCAGGAGCAGGTGGATGTGCCTGAAGGAGACTGTGACCCCATCGGGAGCTTGTGCTGGAGCAGGTTCCTGGCAGGACCTGTGACCTCATGGAGAGAGGGGTCTATGCTGGAGCAGGTTTGCTGGCAGGACTTGTGACCCTGTGAAATACCCATGCTTCAGTCCATTCCTGAAGGACTCCATCCTGTGGTAAGGACTTGTGCTGGAGCAGTTTGTGAAGAACTGCAGCCCATGGGAGGGACCCATGTTGGAGAAGTTTGTGGAGGACTGTCTCCCATGGGAGGGATCCAATGCTGGAGCAGGGGAAGAGTGTGAGGAAGTAGGAGCAGCAGAGACAACTCGATAAACTGACTGCAACCTTCATTCCCCATCCCCTCTGTGCCTCTCATGGAGGAGATAAAGAAATCAGGAGTGAAGTTGAGCCCAGGAAGAAGGGAGGGGTGAGGGGAAGGTGTTTTAAGTTTTGTTTTTTATTATCATCCTACTCTGATTTGATTGGCAATAGATTAATTTAATTTCCCTGAGTTGAGTCTGTTTTGCCTGTAGTGGTAACTGGTGAGTGATCTCTCCCTGTCCTTATTTTGACCCATGAGCCTTTTGTTGTATTCCCCCCCTCCCCTGTCTAGTTGAAGAGGGAGTGATAGAGAGGCTTGGTGGGCACCTGATGTCTAGCCAAGGTCAACCCACTACACTATGATAACACTTTTTACCTCTCTTAGAGGTTCATAGCGATGTTATCTATCAATACAAGTTTTGAATTATGTATTAACATCTCTGTAGCCATCTTTAAAAATGCTGATATTGCTTTTTGTGAGCAAGGTAAGCAGACTTACTTTAACTCTATAACCCTGTAATTGTTTTTTTGTGAAATCCCAGTTCTTAATGCAGTTTTTTGTTTTATTTACAGCATTGAAATGGCTCAGGAGACAAACCAAACCCCTGGGCCAATGCTGTGTAGTACAGGATGTGGATTTTATGGCAATCCTAGAACAAATGGGATGTGTTCTGTTTGCTACAAAGAGCATCTTCAGCGACAGCAGAATAGTGGTAGAATCAGCCCAATGGGTAAAGGTTTGAGTCTTTAATTTTTTGTGTGTGTCTCTTGAAAATACAATGTATAGGTGATGAGAGGAATCGCAGAATTTATTTCTGGAGATCTTCTAATAGCTGCACTATGAATATAAAAGGGAATAATACTTTAAATCATAATAAAAATAAAAATGCATTTTTAATTTTACTATATTCTGGCTCACTTGATGTTGAGCTTTAATTTGCATTTCTGCTTACCCTCTGCTATAAGTGTGTTCTTACACAATCCCTGTATTTTGGTCATTAACAATATAGTCTGTCTTTAAGATGCAGTAGAATGAGGAATGATTTGAAACAGTGCGTAACTGTATGCAAAACTACTTGACTAACTTGTATTCTATTACTTTGCTTATAATTAACTTCTCTAATTTCTGTTATATAGGGGCAGCTAGTGGTTCAAACAGTCCTACCTCAGACTCTGCATCTGTACAGAGAGCAGAAAACAGCTTAAACAGCTGTGAAGGTACTGCTAGTAGCACATCTGAAAAAACAAGGTAAGAACATAGAATCATTTAGGTTGGAAAAGACATTTAAGATCATGAAGTCCAACTGTAAACCTAACACTACTAAGTTTGCCATTAAACCATGTCCCTAAGTACCATGTCTACACAGTCTTTTAAATACCTCTAGGGATAGTGACTCAACCACCTCCCTGGGCAGCCTGTTCCAGTACTTGACAACCCTTTCAGTGAAGAAATTTTTTCCCTTTTTTCACTTGTTACTTGGGAAAAGAGATCGATACCCATCTCGGTACAACCACCTTTCAGGTAGTTGTAGAGAGCGATAAGGTCTCCCCTGAGCCTCCTTTTGTTCAGACTAAACAACCCCAGTTCCCTTAGCCACTCCTCATAAGACATGTTCTCTAGACCCTTCACCAGATGAAGGTATTATTTTGAGGTTTGAATGAACTGTGAGTGTATAGCAAGTTAAAGTAACATTGTAGTAACCTTGCCCTATTACAGTGAGTTTCTGTGGAGGAAAAAGGAACAGTGCTTTATGATTTTTTTGAAATGAGAACTAATTGTGTTTGGTGTTGGACTGCTGCATTTACAAGGACATTTCTGATTTATCTGGAAATATTTGCTACAGATTGCCTAGCTTCTAGGAAAGAGACTGTAGAAATACAAGTCAGGATTGTGTATTAATAATAACTGATCAGGTAGTCTATTGATGGATTTTGACAGTTTAAGCTCTTATTATGAACTCAAAACTAATTAAATTACCCATTTCACTGTACATAAACAGAAATGTGCCTGTTGCCGCTTTGCCTGTAATGCAGCGAATGACAGAAATGAGCATTTCAAGAGAGGAAACAGTATCACTGAAAACAGAAGCCAAGCCAGGTATGTTTGCACAGTAACACTGGGTACAACTGACTTAACAGAAGCCAACAATTCATTTACTTATAAGTAGACATATCCCTTTGTGGTGATGGTCTTGAGGAACTGTTAATTATGGATGCTTCTTGAGTATTAGTACCCTCAGATTCAAGAAAAAATGACTAGTGTCATAATCTAGTTTTCAGACACATGTTCAATTTTAGTAGATAATTTGACACTTGAGAAGCATTTTGGCTATCAGACTTTCATTTTTAAAAGTAAGGCACATAAATTGTATCTGGGCGCAAGATGTTCAATTGTGAAGTCAGCGTTTATTTCTGCATAAAATCTAGCAGTACAGTTTCTGCTGACTGGTGGCAATCAAAATGGTTTGTTGCATTTGAAGAACAGAGTTCTTACAAAATCTATTCTACAGAAGGATGACAATGAGGGAGAAGGGAATACTTTATTTAAAATCCTAACAAAGACTGCTAAAGGTTATTGGACTAATTGAGTAATCTGTAGATATAACCAAAACATATTTCTGTGGATATAGAACACTTATGGCATTAATTACTTAGTGAGAATGTTCAATTTAAAAGTTTTACTCTGGTTCAGGAAGGTTGTAACTGTAGTATTTAAACTTTGAAGTGTAAAGTATTTCTTGGTGAGAGATGGGAAGGGACTGCTTCCCTGTCTACTAGTGAGTGATTGAATAAATGTTTTATTATATAACACATTATTCAAATGGCTATCTTCAAGTACTTGCTTTATATCTATAGGTATTGACACTTGTTCATTTTAACAGTTCTGAAACAGTCTTAAAATATTCCAGTCTTAAACTGGAAGAGGGTGGATTTAGGTTAGACATTAGGAGGAAATTCTTTGCTATGAGGTTGGTGAGACAGTGGAATAGGTTACCCAGGGAAGCTGTGGCTGCCCCATCCCTGGAAGTGTTGAAGGGCAGGTTGGATGGGACTTTGAGCAACCTGGTCTAGTGGGAGGTGTCCCTGCCCCTGTTGGGGGGTTGGAACTAGATGATCTTTAAGGTCCCTTCCCACCCAACCCATTTTATAATTCCATTAAAAGCTGATGTTTAATAGGAAAATCTGTTCACCTTAACTGAAGATAAATTTTTTTTTTTGTTTGAAAACCTGAGTTGAAAATTCCATAAGGTACCACTCAGCACTATGTAGATGCATCTTTGTCAATAAGTCTGCTGTTACAGCTGATAGTTAATTGCTCAATGTTCATACACAGTTTTTTACTATTTTAATTAAGTAATGTTAAGTTAAAGTTGTGACATGAACTAAGTTACAATTGCTTTTACTATATTCTTTTTTGGTTATGTACAGACTGAGGAGGTTTTTACATTTCAGCTTCTTATAACTTACATTATTTGAAGAGGCTTATTATATGTAACTTAGAAATTTATACTTTGTTACAGTATTTATAAATCCATATTGTCTTGTTATGAATTGCTACCTGAAAAAGTGACAGGCAGGAAAGAAATGCATTAAATGGTCACAGTGGTCAAGTAAAAGCTGAATTTTGTCTTATTAAAACTGCCAGTAGGAATTTGTAATTTTGCCAACTGTAAAGGGCAGTCTTCTATTTCTGTTGACTCAATATCAATTTTCTCATAACAAGGCAACTAAATGTTAGTGTCAGCACTCTATTGATTAGAATGCGGGGGGTGGTGTGTGTGAAATACCTAAAACCAATTCAATATAATCTTGCAGGTTAAAACCAGTCAAAGTTCTGTTAAAGCTTGTGTAGAGGTCATTTAGGGGTAAAGCTACCATAGAATTTAAAAGTTTGAAAAAAAAAAACTTCTATAACAAAATTGTCTTCCTTAGTATGTATCTATAAATTCTTGAAACAGTCTTGTGCTGTTCTAAAAGTAGAAGTTCATCAAGTTGGGGGCAGATATTTAGACAGCACAGAATAATGTTCTTATACCTGTCCTTCAGATTCCAGAGTTTATCAGACATTTAAGATATACCAGGTATTCACTAGTACATTGATCCTGTAAGTGTCTTGCAGTCAAGAAAAGCTGGCCTTGACTTTTTATAAATCTCTATTGTGTTTGGGCTAGTTCCATTTATTTTCCTTTATCTTTTCCAGCAGCATCTAATATGTGTTTGTTTCTCTTGAGGAGGAGCTGAAACAACAGTAGAGTAGATAATTCATGTCACCTCATAACAACAGAGCTAATGCTTCATATGCAATGTAATTCTCTAAGATAATGCCTGTCTTGATGTTGCTAATGACAAGACTGTTTAGTTTTATGTGTAGTCTCACTCTGGCGATTGAATTTCATAACTGTTCCTCAGATGATAGGTCAGGAACAAACAATGTAGCCTTCAAGCAAAGTAGATTTTCCTGTTTTTAATGTCTTCAGCACTCTGAAGGCTCAGTCTCTTCTGCAAGCCAGAGAGTTTTAAATAGCTAGGTCTGGACAATTGTCTTTAAGCCTGTGCACTAAAAGTATACTTACTTTCTTGCTGTTTGGAATTTTTAGCATCTGATTCTAGAAGGTTCTGAAGTTGACGAAAAAATTAAGCTTAACAGGCTTTTTCTTTTGTTTTTCCTAGATTTGAGGTTGTAACCTGGATTCTCATTCAAAACCAATCAGGTCTTAAGGCAATTCATCATATCTTGGCATTTAACTGTGATGGGCATAACCCAGAACAGTCAAGGTGGTTGGTTAAGCCAAGGTACTTCAGTACAACTGATATTAGCAGGTGTACTGCTTTCACACATACTGCTATAATAATGTCTCCAGGGGCTCTGTGGCCAATATTGCATGGTGCACTTGGCATGCCACATATTATTGAAGTTAAGGCTCAAAGGATATGTGTAGTTTAACAAGTTAGTATTTTCAACATTCTTCCATGTTAG